>NC_041389.1:725679625-725686431 GCF_002162155.2 Triticum dicoccoides | reverse complement strand
GCGGTGATGACATGGCACGACGTCATTGGACGGAGGGACGTGGCCGGCGGACATGTCTAGCACGGATGGACATGTCCGGCGGCGCGAGGAGGAAGATGCATAGGGTTTCATCCGTGAATTTCGGGGGAGAGGGCCTATATATAGGTAGAGGGATCTAGGAGACTCTAAATGAGGTGCGGTTTTCGCCCACACGATCGTGATCGAACGACCGAGAGCATGGAGGGGGTTAGGATGGGTTTTGGGCCTCTTTGGAGGGGTGTTGGGATGCAAACAAAAGAGGCTTTTACGTTACCCGGTTAACCGTTGGAGTATCAAACGGACTCCAAATGGCACGAAACTTGACAGGCGGTATATCGGTGCTATACCAAGGCCGCTTGGCAAACCTAAGTCCATTCCGAGAATGTTTAACACCCGCACACGAAAAGAGGCAAAAGGGGGGCGCTGGGGGACATAGGAGTGTTGGATTGCAAAATGGACAACGGGGAAAATGCCCGGACGCAAGAAACGAACACGTATGCAAAATGAAATGCACATGATGACATGGCAAAATTCAACATGCAAGCAAACGACATGGCAACGACGGCAAATAACTGTCAGACACCTGGCGCATCGAATCCGGGCCGTTACAACACTCCTCCACTAATAAGAGATCTCGTCCCGAGATCTTAGGACCGAGAAGGAAGGGAAAAGGGATGTGGTGAAAAAAAGAACTCAAATGAAGAAGCAAAGAATCGAGAGCACGCGAGAAGAAGATAGGAACGACACGAAGCTCATGGAATCAGATAGACTATGAAATCACTCCGGTTAGAACGAGATAAGAAACGAATAAGACTGAAAGGATTTAGGCAGCACTGCGGCTGAAACATGGAGGAATAGAACACGAGCTTGAGAGGATGGAATGATACTTGATGAGATGAACAATGTAATGCCTCCGGAAAAATTGAAAGAATTGAATGAAAAGAACTTAGAAGGAAGGATTGAACGGAGTTGTTGAGAAAACCAACAACGAAAAGAATAAGCTTCTCGTGGACTTATGGATAACATCTCAAAATTTATGAGGTGATAACCGACCACAAACGGAAATGATTGGATAGCTGAGAAGAACGAAGAAATGCAAAACTCCACTTCAAAAGAATACGAAGAATTAATTACACTTTGAGATGCGAGAAGAAAAGATACTTGAATTCCACCAACAAGAATCTTGATGAACTCTTGAATAACGAATTAATTCCTGAAGAACCACCGTGAAGAACTCCGGTGACAAAAGGATGATAAGATAGAATGAAGGAAGAAAAGAATAAGACTAAAGCCTTGCATTGATTTAAATGGAGGTTCCTACGAGATGGCCGAGGAAATAATTGAACTCCGGAAAAGAAAAGATGAGAACACTTGGAACTAGAATTTATTCATCAAGAACAAACTCCGAAGAAAAGGGATTACTCACTTGGATGAAATAAGAATAAGATTTATTGTATGCTTATCCTTCATCAAATTAAATTGATGACAAGCAATGGATTTTGCATACTACATATTCTTATTGCAAATGAATAAGGGGAATACCCCGCAAAACTTGAGAAAGTCTTCATGAACCACCGGTAGGATTGAAAAGAACGAAAGGATTAAAATGATAACAAAGGCAAAATAATCTGAATGAACCACCGTAAGAATTCAAAAATGATTGATGAAAGAAACTGAATCACCGGGAAGAATTAGAAGAACCAATAAGCTAGAGGGGATTTAGATGCAAAAGATCATGAGCTGATTAAAGAACACTTGAACGAAACACCTGGATAATTGGATAACGGTAGCTGAAATGTGAGGACGAAGAATTCTTCTGGAACAATGGCCTCTGGTGAAAAGAAACGGAAAAACAACTCCTAACATACTCCGGATGGATGAAAGGAATAACTGACAAATGGAATAATTCACGAGGATAACATGAAGCTAGAACCACGAATATTCACGAGAGCGGGCAAGATTTAGAGGAAAAACTCTTCTTCAGTCTTCAAATGACGACGAGATAACACCATCAAAATTTACTAAGGTACTCCGGGAGAATGAAAAAGAGGAAGGGTTGAACCAAAGATGAAAAGAATTTGAAAGCGATCTTGGAGATGGCATTTGACTGATGAAATTCATTCTTACGTCACACTTGAAAAGAATTTGGAATAGCTCCGGAATAATTAGAAGAGTCAGGTAAGATCCTGGGAAAAGACCTGTGGGTTAGGGCCCACTAAAAAGAAAAAACACCGTTGGAAAGGGTTGTTGAACAGATAGATGATGCACCGGAACAATTGAAATATTTGAATGAGGTGACAACCTCGAATTAATTGGAACATAATCGAATCTCCTGAGATGTCTTTAGCACTCTGGAACAATTAAATGGCGAGAGGCGAACGAGCAAGGGGAACACTTGATCCAAGGAAAAGAATATGATCAACCCGAAAAACGTGAATTGAGTCCACCATAAAGAGATGAAGAATGTCAAACAAAAGAGAATTCACTGGTTGGAACAATTGAGGGAAGACTGAAGAGGCTCCACACGAATGAAATTGATGGTCGAGAGAGACTCGGACTCCGGGAAGAAGAGGGTGGGAGGGCGGGAAAGCAAAGGCAACTTGAAAGGGGAAACGACAAATATCTTGAAGAGAAAACACCGGTTGAAATGATTGAGGAAAGAAAGCAAAGGCTTCGCACGAGTAGGATGGATACTCGATTACGGACTCCGGCTCCAAGAAGAAAAGGGTGGGCGGGTGGGAAAAGAAAACAACTGAGGATTGAACTTGGCGAAGACAAAGAGGGTCAAACCGCCTTGACGAGAGGATGCACCGGACAAAAGAGCGGATGAACAACGAACGAAAAACTAACCACATGATCCTAAAGAAAAATTGAAAGGGAGGAGGAGTAATTCAAAACACCTACGTCAAGATTCCTCACCAGAGCGACGAAGGGGCTGAGGAGTAAAAAGAATTCCTACTCTCCGATATAACTAAACTCCGAAAACAGTTTTCTTCAAGACTCCACAACGGCCAAACTACACGATCAATCAAGGGGGATCCTAGGGTCGGTCGAGGCTCTGATACCAACTTGTCACGCCCAATATGCGACCCTATCCAAAAGGAACTCGAAGGTACCACCAAGGATAGGCCCGCATATTGAAACGCTTTTGCAAGGTGGATATCATCACATCAACATTACATAATAGTGGGGATACATACAAGAGGCATACAATGCCACATGAATACACATCATCTTACATAAGAGCATCATCCGACTACGGATGAAACACAACCAGAAACTCAAATGACATCCACCCTGCTAGCCCAGGCTGCCGACCTGGAACCTATCCCCTGATCGAAGAAGAAGCAGAAGAAGAACTCCAAAACAAGCAAACATCGCTCTCACATCATGATCATCGAATAACCTGTACCTGCAACTGTTGTTGTAGTAATCTGTGAGCCACGAGGACTCAGCAGTCCCATTACCATGGGTATCAAGACTAGCAAAGCTTAATGGGTAAGGAAGGGGTAAAGTGGTGAGGTTGCAGCTGCGACTAAGCAAGTATGGTGGCTAACATCCGCAAATGAGAGCGAGAAGAGAAGCAAAGGAACGGTCGTCAACTAGTAATGATCAAGAGGTGATCCTGAACTCCTACTTACGTCAAACATAACCCAAAACCATATTCACTTCCTGGACTCCGCCAAAAAGAGACCATCACGGCTACACACACGGTTGATGCGTTTTAATTCGGATCTGGTGTCAAGTTATCTACAACCGGACATTAACAAATTCCCATCTGCCACATAACCGCGGGCACGGCTCTCGAAAGTTTATACCCTGCAGGGGTGTCCCAACTTAGCCCATGATAAGCTCTCGCGATCAACGAAGGATATTCCTTCTCCCAGGAAGACCCGATCAGTCTCGGAATCCCGGCTTACAAGACATTTCGACAATGGTAAATCAAGACCAGCAAGACCACTCGTTGTGCCGACAAATCCCGATAGGAGCTTCACATATCTCGTTCTCAGGGCACACCGGATAAGCTAAGCGTATAGGTACCGACGAATCCAAGTTGCCAAGGAATGGTCCCGCACGTTGCTCTAGTTTGGACCAACACTCGGAGGAGCACTGGCCCGGGGGGTAAAATAAAGATGACCCTCGGGCTTCGGAAACCCAAGGGAAAAAGGGCTAGGTGAGGCAAATGGTAAAACCAAGGTTGGGCCTTGCTGGAGGAGTTTTATTCAAAGCGAACTGTCAAGGGGGTCCCATAAATCACCCAACCGCGTAAGGAACGCAAAATCCGGGAACATAACACCGGTATGATGGAAACTAGGGCGGCAAGAGTGGAACAAAACACCAAGCATAAGGCCGAGTCTTCCACCCTTTACCAAGTATATAGATGCATTAATTAAATAAGAGATATTGTGATATCCCAACATAACCTTGTCCACCATGGAGCAATCTTCAACTTCACCTGCAACTACCAATGCTATAAGAGGGGCTAAGCAAAGCGGTAACATAGCCAAGCAACGGTTTGCTAGGAACGGTGACAAAGGTTAGAGGTTCATGGCAATTTGGGAGGCTTGAAGAGCAAGTGATAGGAAGCGCAACATAGCGATAGAACGAAGCAAATAGCATAGCAATGATAGTAGTGAGATCCAAGGTGACGGTCATCTTGCCTGAAATCCCGCTAGGAAGAAGAACGAGTCCATGAAGAAGATGAAGCCACGAAGACGAACCAAGCGTAGACGAACGAATCCTCACGAACGCAACAAATCAGGAACTATCGAGAAGAAGCACACAACATGGTAAACACACCACACAAGAACAAGGCATGATTCTCAACCAAGTATGATGCATGACAAAACTAAATGAGGCTACTCATGGCAAGAGATGATGCATACAAGACCAACACATCAAGGCAAGTTTAAATGAGGCCGGAAACAACATATAACAATTCCGGTAAGTCCTCATATGCAAATTTAGAAATTGGTCCAGATCTGAATAAACCTTATGTTCAAGTTGTTAAACATCAAGTTAAGATGCACCAAAATGATCTACACGAGATTCTAGTCAAGTTACATATAAAGTTCATTTAATTCGGAGCTACGGCCTAGAAGATATGAGCGAAACAAGTCAAACATGGCATTGATGCAAAATGCATCCAACCATCAAGCAAACACCTCAAAACAAGGATGCAACAAGATAATATGAAACTACATGCAAAATCAAGCAAGTTTCTTATAGAGCACACTCAAAACGGAGCAACGGTTCAACACATACTCTATACAAGTTCAAAGGACAAGCTGTCCAAAACAGCAACTAGGCATCTAGCAAGCATCAAAACAATATGCTACTGCATCTCAATGTGAAAAAAAGGCATGAGCATGAAGTACAGGTAAAGAATGACAAAACATGAACACTGAGCTATCTCGAGAAATCACTAGATCATGCTCAAAAGGTCATGGCAAGATTGCAAATAATAACAGTTTCAGACTTGGCAGGAAATAACATCAGGTTACAATGCTTAGAGCTATCAAACAACATGTTACAGGAGCTTAACATGGCAAACAAAGGCATGGCATGAATCTACTAATTACATATAACAAAAGTCCCTTACTGACAATGAGCCAAAAGGGCACAAAAAATAAGATGGCACCCATGTAAACATGGCAAGTGATATGACAGATTCATACATGGCAGGAACAACAATAAGTAGGCATGTTGGTGAGCTTGTACCACTCACCACAGAGCAATACATGGCATGGAAAGGCAACCAGCAGTAATAATACATGTTTATGAAGCTAAGCATGGCAAGAGAAAGTTCATAGGGTGCATGGATCACTAGCAAAGCACATGGCAAAACTGAACTTAATGTTAACAAGCTGACAGCAACATTATTTAGCAAGTTTGGAGCAAGATAACAACAAGCTACAACAGGCTATAAATGCAACCAGGGGCATGGATGGATAGATAATGGCATGTATAACAAAATATCCTTAGTGAACATCTCCAGATTATGCATAGAATGACTTGTATCAGCAGGTTTACATAGCATCATGATATAATAGAAACAGACTAGCAAAACAGCAACAACAAGTACCCAAATTCACGAGCTCGATGCACTCAGTACAAGACTCACAAAAATACATGGATGGCACCACTGTGAAGATGGCATGATGTAGCACAAAACACATGTAGACATCAACCTCATAGGATGCACACATCAAATGCAACAAAAATGACAAATCAACAAGTTATAACAGTTTCAGCAGATTAACATCATATAGCACTCTTGCAACGATGAATAGGGAATCAAGATGAAGTCAAACAAACATGGCACAATGGAATGAAATGAAGAGCATCTCATGATGAACAATTTGATATATTACACGCACTAAATGGATCAGTATACAAGGAAATATGATGTAATGAACAGGGCAACATAATGCAACAATTTCGGGGACTTAGACGAAAAACGGGGTCAACCTGCTGGATTGCACGGATTTTGAGGATGGCTGGGGGTTCCGCCAGAGTCGATGCCGGAGAGGAGGGAGAAGGCCGGAGACGAGCAGATCTGGGCCGGATCTCGTCGGATCCGGCCGGATCCCGGCATGGAACAACGCGGGGAGGCGGTGGCCGGCGAGCAGGGCGAGGGGCGGGCCGGCTGGAGGCAGAGCGGGCGCGGCCGGAGCGGGAAACCGGGCGGCGGCGGTGCGCTGCTCCGACGACCTCGCGCGCGGGCAAGCGCGGGCGGGGCGGAGGAGCTCTGGCCGGATGGGGCACGGAGGGGCGCGGGTCCGACG
>NC_041389.1:725664583-725679355 GCF_002162155.2 Triticum dicoccoides | reverse complement strand
AGCGGGCAGAAGCGGGCACGGCTCGGGCCTGGCGCGGGCGCGAGTGGGCCGGCTGTGGGCCCGCAGGGCCACAGCGGTGCGGGGAGGAGAGAGGGGCGTGGGGGGCGATGTGGCGCTGCAGGATTGGGCGCGGGGCGGCGGCGATGACGTGGCACGATGTCATTGGACGGAGGGACGTGGCTGGCGGACATGTCCGGCACGGATGGACATGTCCGGCGGCGCGAGGAGGAAGATGCATAGGGTTTCATCCGCGAATTTCGGGGGAGAGGGCCTATATATCGGTAGAGGGAGCTAGGAGACTCCAAATGAGGTGCGGTTTTCGCCCACACGATCGTGATCGAACGACCGAGAGCATGGAGGCGGTTAGGATAGGTTTTGGGCCACTTTGGAGGGGTGTTGGGCTGCAAACAAAAGAGGCTTTTACATTACCCGGTTAACTGTTGGAGTATCAAATGGACTCCAAATGGCACGAAACTTGACAGGCGGTCTATCGGTGCTATACCAAGGCCGCTTGGCAAACCTCGGTCCATTCCGAGAACGTTTAACACCTACACACAAAAAGAGGCAAAAGGGGGCGCCGGGGGACATAGGAGTGCCGGATTGCAAAACCGACAACGGGGAAAATGCTCGGATGCAAGAAACGAACACGTATGCAAAATGAAATGCACATGATGACATGGCAAAATGCAACACGCAAGAAAATGACATGGCAACGACAGCGAATAACTGTCAGACACCTGGCGCATCGAATCTGGGGCGTTACAACACTCCTCCACTAACAAGAGATCTCGTCCCGAGATCTTAGGACCGAGAAGGAAGGGAAAAGGGATTTGGTGAAAAAAAGAACTCAAATGAAGAAGCAAAGAATCGAGAGCATGCGAGAAGAAGAGATGAACGACACGAAGCTCATGGAATCAGATAGACTATGAAACCACTCCGGTTAGAACGAGATAAGAAACGAATAAGACCGAAAGGATTTAGGCAGCACTGCGGCTGAAACATGGAGGAATAGAACACGAGCTTGAGAGGATGGAATGATACTTGATGAGATGAACAATGCAATGCCTCCGGAAAAATTAAAAGAATTGAATGAAAAGAACTTAGAAGGAAGGATTGAACGGAGTTGTTGAGAAAATCAACAACAAAAAGAAATAGCTTGTCGTGGACTTATGGATAACATCTCAAAATTTATGAGGTGATAACCGACCACAAACAGAAATGATTGGATAGCTGATAAGAACAAGAAATGCAAAACTCCACTTCAAAAGAATACTAAGAATTAATTACACTTCGAGACGCGAGAAGAAAAGATCTTGAATTCCACCAACAAGAATCTTGATGAACTCTTGAAGAACGAATTAATTCCTGAAGAACCACCGTGAAGAACTCCGGTGACAAAAGGATGATGAGATAGAATGAAGGAAGAAAAGAATAAGACTAAAGCCTTGCGTTGATTTAGATGGAGGTTCCTACGAGATGGCCGAGGAAATAATTGAACTCCGGAAAAGAAAAGATGAGAACACTTGGAACTAGAATTTATTCATCAAGAACAAACTCCGAAGAAAAGGGATTACTCACTTGGATGAAATAAGAATAAGATTTATTGTATGCTTATCCTTCATCAAATTAAATTGATGACAAGCATTGGATTTTGCATACTACATATTCTTATTGCAAATGAATAAGGGGAATACGCCGCAAAACTTGAGAAAGTCTTCATGAACCACTGGTAGGATTGAAAAGAACGAAAGGATTAAAATGATAACAAAGGAAAAAGAATCTGAATGAACCACCGTAAGAATGCGAAAATGATTGATGAAAGAAACTGAATCACCGGGAAGAATTAGAAGAACCAATAAGCTAGAGGGGATTTAGATGCAAAAGATCATGAGCTGATTAAAGAACACTTGAATGAAACACCGGGATAATTGGATAACAGTAGCTGAAATGTGAGGACGAAGAATTCTTCTGGAACGATGGCCTCCGGTGAAAAGAAACGGAAAAACAAATCCTGACATACTCCGGATGGATGAAAAGAATAACTGACGAATGGAATAATTCACGAGGATAACATGAAGCTAGAACCACGAATATTCGGGAGAGCGGGCAAGATTTAGAGGAAAAACTCCTCTTCGGTCTTCAAATGACGATGAGAAAACACCATCAAAATTTACTGAGGTACTTTGGGAGAATGAAAAAGAGGAAGGGTTGAACCAAAGATGAAAAGAATTTGAAAGCGATCTTGGAGATGGCATTTGACTGATGAAATTCATTCTTACGTCACACTTGAAAAGAATTTGGAATATCTCCGGAATAATCAGAAGAGTCAGGTAAGATCCTAGGATTCCGAGAACGTTTAACACCCGCACACGAAAAGAGGCAAAAGGGGGGCGCCGGGGGACATAGGTGTGCCGGATTGCAAAACCCACAACGGGGAAAATGCTCGGATGCAGGAAACGAACACGTATGCAAAATGAAATGCACATGATGACATGGCAAAATGCAACACGCAAGCAAATGACATGGCAACGACGGCGAATAACTGTCAGACACCTGGCGCATCGTATCCGGGGCGTTACAATAAACTCAAGCAATATGATATAAACCCCATCTTTTTATCCTTGGTGTCAATAATACAATACGTGCCTTGCTGCCCCTACTATCACTAGGAAAGGACACAGCAAGATTGAACCCAAAACTAAGCACTACTCCCATGGCAAGAAAGATCAATCTAGTAGGCCAAACTAAACTGATAATTCGAAGAGACTAGCAAAGATATCAAATCATGCATATAAGAATTCAGAGAAGAACCAAATAATATTCATAGATAATCTTGATCATAAATCCACAATTCATCGGATCTCGGCAAACACACCGCAAAAGAATATTACATAGAATAGATCTCCAAGAACATCTAGGAGAACTTTGTATTGAGAATCAAAGAGACAGAAGAAGCCATCTAGCTAATAACTATGGACCCGAAGGTCTATGGTAAACTACTCACTCTTCATTGGAGAGGCAATGGTGTTGATGTAGAAGCCCTCCATGATCGATTCCCCCTTCGGCAGATCGTCGGAAAAGGCCCCAAGATGGGATCTCATAGGTACAGAAGGTTGCGGCGGTGGAGAAGTGGTTTCGTGGCTCCCCCTGATGTTTTTAGGGTATAAGAGTATATATAGGCAAAAGAACTAGGTCGGTGGAGCTACGAGGGGCCCACGAGGGTGGGGGCACGCCTACCCCTGGGCGCGCCCTCCTGCCTCATAGACGCCTTGTTGCATCTCTGACTTCAACTCCAAGTCTTCTGGTTTGCTTTCGGTCCAAGAAAGATCATCGCGAAGGTTCCATTCCGTTTGGTATTTATTTTCTGTAAAACTCTAAAATAGGCACACACAAAGAACAGAAACTGACACTAGGCCTCCAGTTAATAGGTTAATCCAAAAAATAATATAAAAGAGCATATTAAAGCCCATTAAACATCCAAAACAGATAATATAATAGCATGGAACAATCAAAAATTATAAATTCATTAGAGACATATCAAGCATCCCCAAGTTTAATTCCTGCTCGTCCTCGAGTAGGTAAATGATGAAAACAGAATTTTTGATGTGGAATGCTACCTAACATATTTATCAATGTAATTTTCTTTATTGTGGCATGAATGTTCAGATCTGAAAGATTCAAGATAAAAGTTTAATATTGACATAAAATAATAATACTTCAAGCATACTAACAAAGTAATCATGTCTTCTCAAAATAACATGGCCAAAGAAAGCTATCCCTACAAAATCATATAGTCGTGTTATGCTCTATCTTCATCACACTTAGTATTTAATCATGCACAATCCCGATGACAAGCCAGACAATTGTTTCATACTTTTGATGTTCTTAAACTTTTTCAATCTTCACATAATACATGAGCGTGAGCCATGGACATAGCACTATAGGTGGAATAGAATGGTGGTTGTGGAGAAGACAAAAAGGAGAAGATAGTCTCACATCAACTAGGCATATCAACGGGCTATGGAGATGCCCATCAATATATATCAATGTGAGTGAGTAGGGATTGACATGCAACGGATGCACTAGAGCTATAAGTGTATGAAAGCTCAACAAAAGAAACTAAGTGGGTGTGCATCCAACTTGCTTGCTCATGAAGACCTAGGGCACTTTGACACTACTAGGGAAAAGCCTAGCAGCAGCACGGGTTTTAGGCCTATCAGTAGCGCGTGCTGGTGCGCTACAGGTGCGGCGCTACAGCTAAAGGTTAGCAGTAGCGTGTCTTAACCCACGCTACTGCTATATCGACTTAGTAGTAGCACTTTCCCAGAGGAGCGCTACTGGTAATTAGTAGTAGCGCTTCTCCCTGCCTGTGCTACTACTATTATTTTGTATTTTATTTCTTTTTTATTTCATGTTGTATTCATACACCTTTACACAAGTTTTCATACAACAGGAATTTAGAGATTGTTTTTACATCATAATGAGTTACATCCACTTGAAACTAATCCGCGGTTCTTTCACCCAATGATATAATAAATATCATCATCATTGACAACTTATCATCATAATACATCATTGTCATATAACACCTCCTCAAGATCATCGTTTTCATCAATGAGACATCACATAGCAAATTGGTCACTAGTCGTAATCACAACTACTCCTCATCATCAACTCTAACACATTGTACCACATAATAAACATATTGTACCTCATAGGACCTACTACATTCTCTTAGGACCTACTATATTCTCTAAGGTAAAATAGCAAAAAAACAAGATAGCCCCTGACTCTCCATTATGGAGAATGGATATTATCCTATCTTCAATTCTTGCCTTTTGCTTAATGTTACTTCCAAGAACCTTCTTACGAATGTCCAAACATTTTTTCCATTCTTTGATTAGCATGTGTTCACCGGTTTTAGAAATCCGATATGCACAGGTGAGATCTATAGGTTGACCTGGCTGTAGGTTCAGAACTGCAAGGCGACCATTCTGATACATCAGATGAGGCACACAATCCATCCGGATTTTTTGTTGAAAAACATTAAAAAATCTTACCAGGGTATCTCCATAGAAGTTACCATGGTTGAACACGTGCACTAGTGGCACGTATTCACCACAATTTGGAGGAGTTCGATAGTAGGTATTGTAATTCTCAAGAAAAGTACAAAATGCGATCATATGATTTTTCTCCTTATAAGTTAATTCAGAGCCATCGGTGTAGTGGGTTTTGTCTACCATCTTCCGCATATTCTTTGAAGAATCAAAATAAGCTGTCAATGGAAATAAGTTGTCAACTATTTTCAAATAAACAATATAAATTAGTTAATAACTATGTTTGAGAAACTCACATAGCGGTAGAATCGGAAGCGTATGAACAAGGACCCAAATGTCCATATTGTCTTGCTCGATGTCAGGATCACCAAGATCCATGGTGACAATCATACTCTCATAAAAACCATACATTTTGCAAAGTGCTTCCCAATTTTGGCAACCAAAATGGGTTACACTCTGAGAATTGTACAGATTTACTTTAAAATCCATATCATGATGGGTCCTTAGGTGTATTTTCTTTGTTTCAAAATTTTCATGGTCTTCAAAACCCATCCTCTCCAAGACATAGCGTCTTGCATGGCATGGGATAAGCTAGTCGAATTGTAAAAGATGAAAATTAGACGTTGAAGTCATGCTTAATTACGAAAAAAACACTTGCCATCATTGCATACCGTTTCAACATCGAAGTTCTCCTTGAGCTTAATGTTGAAGCACCAATCTTCGTCCAGCTGAAGGAACCTGTCGCACATACCTCGATCATCGTGGCACCAGCTGCACTCCCCCGGGAGACTTTCGTCGTCCGAGTACGACATTTCCTAGGTTCATAATTCAAATATTAAACTTGTACAATTAAATATATGTACTAAAAAACCTAAATTAGATCATTATTTTTAGAGAAAATCCAGGTCACTCGATATTTCCTACATATTCTAGCACAAGTCATGCCAGAATTCACGGAAAAATCTGGCATGACCTTTGCTAAAAAAGGACATATCGAGCGCCTGAAATTTGCCGGAATGGAAATTAATCAACACTCCGGTAAAACATGGGCCACTCGGAGGTGTAACCTGAACATGACCGGCCACTTGGGCAACCACATATCCTATTTGAGAAACACAAGATATACATGGAGATTAGGCTAGTCTCACCTCGAGGTCGGAGGGGGTCGGTGACGGGGACGATGGCGGGGATGATGGAGCACTACTAGGGAAAGGCCTACTAATGGCGCACCAGTTTTGCCTACTAATGGCGCACTACCGGTGCGCCATTAGTAGCACGCCACTAGTATTTTTTACTAATGGCGCACCACGTAGTGCGCCATTAATATGTAAGAACATGCGCCATTAGTATGCCTCCCGGGGGGCCATACGTAACCATGTGCTTTGTCATACTAATGGCGCACTCTGAGGTGATGCGCCATTAGTATCCTTTGGCATACTAATGGCGCACCTGGAGGTGATGCGCCATTAGTATGAATATTTTTTTTACTTTTCTGATTTTTGCACAAGTTACAAATTATATTATTGGACAAAATATAGACATCAGCACACAACAACAGCAGATTCATCCAATACAATAGAAGATTAGTCTCCGAATACAATTCATCATATTAGTCTCCGAATTCAAAAGACCGAAGAAAGATAAAACATTACAAGTCTAAAGACCACGCGCGAGTATCGAGTTTGTCTTCACATTACAAGTCGATATCGATCATCTAAACTACCATCACATAGAAGAGAGTTGCGGTCATCACGATGAGCATCATCGAGATCAAACTAGTCTTCATCCGGTTCCTCCAACGCTCCCTCCTCTCTCCCGCTAGATAGCGGGCGTATCTAGATTCGGCCTCCGCCCTAGTGGTGTACCCTTTGTAACTGTTACCGCTGAAATGGTGAACCTGTCTCCGACACTCCTCCCAGTCGTCGTAGACTCCGGGAACCTTACCCTTGTACACGACATACAACGGCATCTCTATGCACAAGCCAAACAACAGACAATACATAAGCAATATGTAAGTATGCAACAAAAGGATCGAAAGAGAAAAGCAAGACATTAATAGCACGATTCATGGTCCTACTAATAAATAGCATCGATTACATCTAAGTTGAACGACTGTCCAAACCAAAGAGACATACGAATTCATTAAAGTTTAATTACAACATGAGCCAATCAATGTTTCAGAAGTACACATCACTACTTTCGACTCGACTCATTGGATAGGAGCGTGGATGAAGCCATCGTCTGTCGTGATGGTCATGAAATCGCGGTCGTTGTCACCCTGCATTTGTAGCATTCCATCTATCTCACTGTTGGACGGTTGATATCTGCGGAAGAACTGCCCCGAGGTATGAAGGACATCTTGATGGATGATGTCCGCAAGCTCTGACTGGATGCGAAAGAAACCTTGTCTGAGGTCCGCGTCCTGGGTTGCCGACAACCTCGCGGCCCAATCTTTGAGACTATCTGGTAGCAGAAGGTGATGATGGTCCCTTACGATCGCCCGCATGTGATGGAGGGCGTAGTAGGCATCCTTCTGACCGCCAGGCGGCTGCTTGACGCAGCAGAACTTCGTATTGTGTGAGAAGGTGTGCTTGCCGTACTTATGAACTGCCCTGGTGAAGGTGCCTCCAGATTTGGCGTAGCCGGGGAGAACATCATCAAGAACTTTCTTGACATTTGTGTAGTCTATCTTGGAGTTACGGTTCGGGTCAAAATACGTGGCCATGGAATATTTCGGGCTTAGGAGTATGAGTGTGCAATGTGTGTCACTGCACAGAACACGGGATGTTAGAAAAAAAAATAACGATCGAAATCTAAGAAATCATATGTTACGGGGCGGTTAAGGGATGACTTACTCGGGAAAGTAAGCCACAAGGAAGTTATCCTTATCTGGGTTTGCCAGAATGACGCCTTCGAGGTGTGAACTCGCAACTTGGCGGTCCCCAGCGCTGCTCAAGTGCTTGGCACGCATGTAGAAGGGGTCGACTATCACGATGTCCAGGGTCTTGTCTCTAATGATCCGCATCTCCATACTCAGTGAAAACAGCCGAACGAAGGTGTAGTGCAGCGGATGAAGGTTAAACATAGCAAAGATGTCATCAAACCGCAGGACGATCGTACCCCCAATGTCGCCATCCACAAAGCCCTTGCCCTCTGGCACCTTGGCCACGAAAACCGGGTATGCCACATCATTCTCTCTAAGACGCCGCTTCTCCAAAGAAACAACGCTGTCGTGCAGACTCCGCATAGCACCGGTTGCAGCATTGAGCATATTTGGCGGTAGCATCGCCCTACCCGCCACATGCACCCTCCTTGAGATATCCTTAGGTGAAGGTGGCCCGTCCTGAGCACGGATCGAACTCGGTTCCGGCTGGCTCGCACCGGCACCCTTGTTAGTCTTTCGTTTCCGTCCCTTCTTCTTGATCTCCTGTAATGGGACCGAGTTCTGCTCACAGACTGCCTTCTTGAGCGTGTTGGGGCTCATAATATTTCGCACCTCAGCTATCTGAGGCTCGGTGAAGGCGGGAGCTGGAGGCGTCTCCTGAGAACTGAACGCCAGACGACGCTGTTGTAATTGGATTTCTCTGTCGTATCAGCTAGATTGCGGTCGTCTTGGTTGGGTTCTTGAGAAAGAGGCCCGTAGAACTCGTCAGCGTACCCATGTTCGGCAAAGTACTTATCGACATTGGTAAATGTACCGTTGTCGTTGTCGTCGTTATCCAGATCCTGTGCCATAGGGATGTCCGTATCCTGTGCCATAGGGATGTCCGGCAGGTCCGGTAGTGTTGCGGCGTTCTTGCCATGGCTTGGCGCCGGCACGACCGGCGGTCTTGTCTGTGGGGTGGTGTCTCCCGCCCCAAACGAATCTTGCTCTTCGGCCAAAGCAGGGGCCAGTTTACGCAGGCGCTGAGGGTCATCTCATCTTCTTCGTCGGCCCCAGCGGGTCGAATCGGAGGTAACAGCTCGTCACAGCCTGACAGCACCCGAACCACTTCAACCCTATACAATGTGGGTGCCATCGGATTACCGTGGAACATGCGGTTGCCCGGTTGAACGATTTTGCCCTTGGCGACATCGACCAACTCGCCGCCCACGAAGTGCAGAAGAGTGCAAGGAACGTCGGCGGCGCCCTGCAAAAACATGTAGGGCGTCAGGGATGCCCAGTCAAAGGCAAGGAGATGAAGTCATCGGCCGAGAGGCTTAGTTACTGTGATGCCGTCGAGCTCGGCTAATGTCGAGGCACTGCCAACGGCGGGCGTGCAACTGACGGAGGGGGCGCTTGCTGGCGAGGTGTCGGCCGGCGTACACCCGGGTGCACTAAGCTCCAATGCCCGTGCTGGCGTCGGAGACACGAATACCTCCTCTGCCGGAGACACCAATGGCGTCGCTTGCGCGCTGTGCGAGTTGCTGGCCATGAAGCTGGGAACCGGGGGAGGCCCCTGTTGGCCGCCCGTAATCCACGTCGTCAGCCCATGAATCAACGTAGGCACCATGGCGTTGAGCTTCATTCCCAGTTGTTGTTCCACTTGCTCTTGGACAAGCTCCGGAATCCGTGCAACTTGTGCCTTGAGTGCTTCAACCTCGCACGTCTGGCTTTCCGAGATGGTCTTTTTCTCCTTCCGCACACCAGTGGTATAGTATGACCCCCATTTTGTGGACAAGCCTTTGCCGGCCACACGACCAACTAACGTCGGCTTAGTGAGCTTATCCTTGTTTTTCATTACGTTCAACACCCTATTTAAAGGGGTGTCGAAAGGGGAGCTCTGAGATGACCCCGCGCTACTGCTTTCAGTTTCCTACGGAAGGAACGTGAACCATTTAGAAATATTGGGGATTAATTAGAGTGCAACCATATGGAGCTAATTACGCGGGGGTGTATTCCTTTCCAGAACAAGCTCAAGCGCCCTGGTCTTCGGATCCGTGGTAAGCTCCTTTGTTATCGGCTCCTCCTTGTACCGGGCCCTGACAAAGTTCCTGGACTGCTTGTCACCGCTGTATTTCTCGAAGCGGGGCGGTAGGCCTTGCTCGGCACACTCCGTGTCCTCCTTGTCCCATATAGGCTCCGCCACTCTGTAACCGCCGGGACCGAGTTTGTGTTCCCCTAAGTTCAACTCCCGCATTTCTTTCCCCCACTGACTTGATTCGGAGGTTGCGCTGCTCTCGCACTTGATCTTGAACTCCTTGTAGTCAAATTCGCTGATCGAAGAATATTTCGCCTTGATCTTCTCATAACTATCACCTTTATCAATCATTCTCTTCACCGCGCTTCTCCAAGTAGACAGGGCCGTGCTCATCCTCGTGAGGGCGGCACTGTTCACTTTATTCCCTGAGAGGCGTGTGTTTTCAAAATCGGCGGGGAACTTGTATCGTTCATGCAGCTTCGTGAAGAGGAGGTTGCGCAAATTTCCTCGGTCCTTATGCCTAAGGTTCTCGGTGTTGATCAAGACGGTGCTCCGGAGAATGCACCCGAGCTGAAGCGAGTACCCCTTGACTATATGTTTGGGCTCCGTTGGATGCCCGTCGGAGTCCACTTGAGTAAATTCCTCCTTGAGGGTGCTAAGCGCATTCGGGCGCCGGTCCTTCCTTTGCTTCTTCGGTTGGCTGCCATCTGTGTGTGTGCCGCCATCATCAGCGGTGGCATCCTCGGCGGCACCATCAGTGGTGTCATCCCCGACGCCACTAGGGGTTGTGTAGTCAGGATCGGTGTCTTCCGCGGCGTCCTCATAGCGGTGAGGTTGTTCCTCCATCTCCTGGGACAGCTCCCAGAATTGCTTGCCGCCCGAACCGCCGGCCTCATCGTTGTTGGCCATGTTTCGCTCTTAATAGGAAAACAATTTGGTCAAAAAGTTGGTTATTGTCAAGGAACAAGATCATGGTCTCATCATTTAGGGTTTGTTGACACCGAGGCATCCTAAAAGCTAAGCTTTTATCATTTAGGGTTTGTCGATGCCGAGGCACCCTAAAAGCCTAAGCGTACATCATTTAGATTCTCATCGACACCGAGGCACCCTAAAAGCCAAGGTTTCATCATTTAGGGTTTGTCGACGCCGAGGCACCCTAAATGCTAAGTTAAGTTTTCATCATTTAGGGTTTATCTATGCCGGGGCACCCTAGGTTGGGCCTAAGCACTTGGCACTAATCACTTGGCTCTATTGCCACATATGTTGGGTTTATCATCTAGGGTTTATCGATGCTGAGGAGAATTCTAAGTTGGGCCTAATCACTTGGCTCTATTGCCACCTATGGTTTAATGCAGCAAGAATAAAGGGGCAGTTGATCCTACTTAATTAAGTACTAAGATACCCCGGCCCATGCATTAGTAGCAAGTACCCCATATGTCCGATTTTTAGCAAAGTCATGCTAAAATTCACGGAAAATTTCAGCATGACCTTTGCTGAAAATAGGACATATGGAGTACCCAAATTTGCCGGAACGGAAGTTAATCGACATTCCGGCAAACTCAAGGGCCTCTCGGTGTACCTGCAAAATCATCACGACACAATGGTCGGAGACAAAACCCAGCCACAGACCATATGGTCCTCTGCTTTCATATGGACAAAAATCAGCTCAACTTATGTGAGCTTCCATTTCAGATATAATAGGTCACCCAACAAAAAATCATCAATAGTTTAGCACGTCTGTACAAACACAGAAAGAATAGAAAGTTTGCTGCCTATTCAAACACAGAAACAAAACACTACTTGAAACTTTTGCTACATTTGGACCATGGCAATTTACTTTCATGGAGCATGACAAATGTATTTTACAGATCATGGCATTGTTTTTACTATATGCACCATGGAAAATTTCTTTTCTTTTTGCAACATGGCAAATTTCTTTTGCAACGGGCCATGGCAAATATAGTCTATGCATCATGAAAATTATAGTGTATGGATCATGGCATTTTTTCTACATTTTTATTCTGTGGATCATGCCAGGAAATTATAGTCTATGCATTTTTTTAATCTCTGGATCATGATCCAACAAAATTGCCATCTCGCATGGCAAATATAGCCTATGCATCATGGAATTTATACTGTATGGATCATGGCATTTTTTTGTCTATGGATCATGATCTATAGAACATTTTAGTCCATGTCATTTTCTGAAACATATTTTTGCCATGGCAATTTTGAATCAATAGACATACTTCTCAAAAGAGGCATGATCAAATTCTGGTGCCCTTGACTTACTAGTATTTATCTCTTATGACTGATGAATGTGCATTGAGTCCAGAAGCAAAGACTCTACAGTGAAATGAAAAAAACCTTGGAAATATATTTATGATAACTCTAAATGGATCGGAAGGTGCAGATGCACTTGTAAAAAAAGGTATGCATTTGCAGCAGCTTTGTTCTGATTATGACACCATTCTGTTAAGAAGGCAAAATAACATTATCATCCCAATTCATAGTTGAAGTTGAAGACCCTAAGCTTTAAAATGCCAAGTCTCACTTACGCATGTTAACTTATTTACCAGTTCAGAACTATCACCAGAAAATAGTAAATCCACATTGACCACATAATATTATTTTGCAACCACTCAGTTTGTCCTTGACTGGGACACTTGAAGCACCAAACAACTAATGCAGAGCTAGGTCTACTTTGGTTCTGACAGATCACATCCTGGTGCATATGTGGGGTTTTTTACTTAGAAAATACAAGACTTCTATTATTGTTTTTATTTTTAACCAGAGCCTAACCACCTCTACAGTTTACAAACTGATTCAGATAATCACTAATCAGGCATGGAAAATTATTTTAGCCATGATCCCTGAGGATTAGAGCCTCCACAAGTCAGAGAAAATTAGTGTCTCCACTTATGTTGTCAATGCTTGTTGTATGTTTGGCTTAAGGGTTTTCCTTTTCAAATTCTGACTCTATTTCTAAAGAAAGTAGGCTTCTATCCTGTCTAGATTGTAATGAAGATGTCTTGGATAAGCTGAGTGTTGTAATGAAGATGTCTTGGTGAGACTTGATATATGTCCAAAATTAGAAAAATCACAAGGTACTTTCTCTACCTAATAAACTCCATATGACCACATAAAACCCTGTTTAACACACCTGTAAAGAGGAACAACCCCCCTAAGGAGCTAGAAAGCTATATCGCCCACTGCCTCGTCGAATGTCTGTCAAGGGAAGAGATAAAAAGAGCATATAAAATATTACCCACACACAAAAATGAGAGCATGTAAAAAATTTAAAAACGAGAACCATATTGACCAATCTAAACTTGACATTACACTTGGCACGGAGGGAGTACACAATGACATAGTAGTTATCAATTTTCTCCTGTATGACCTGTAGCAATCCCCACATACAAGAAAAAACTAAAAGCAAAGCTTTACTCTCCCAACAAGATTCTAAGCATACTACTTGACTAATAATAGAAAGCCCATGACAGTGAGGGTATCTAATACAGTAGTATTTCTAATTCTATAAGCCTGCAAGTTTGTGAAATTGACACAAACCAATTTGGTTAGCAAGTCACGGCAGCACATGACAGTGAGGTAACGGTCCCACAAAGCATGGCTGGGCGTGGCCCGAGCGTAGTGGAGGCGCGGTCGAGGTGCTGTGAGCGCGCCTGGGCGGGGCCAGGGCGCGGCCCGAGCGTAGTGGAGGCGCGGTCGCGGTGCGGTGAGCGCGCCTGGCCGGGGCCAGGGCGCGGCTAGGGGCCGAGGGGAGCACGGCCATGGGGGGCGGCAACCAGGAGCTGGGGCGCGGTGCTGCGACAGTCTACGGCGACGAAATCGAAGGGGGGAGAAAGGGGAACCGGTGCAGCTCACCGAGAGGAAGATGATGGCGAGCTCGTGCGGGGTCGGGGTTGACGAGGTGACACGGATCGACAGTGAGGCCGTGGTGGCCGGAGGTGGAAGAAGACCTCGATCCGCATGATGCAGAGTCGTCGAGCTCGAACGGCTGGCCGTAGATGACGTAGAAGAACACTGCAGAGCTCCTGGACTCCTTGGTGGGGTGCAGGGACGACGGTGGTCATGGGGACGATGTGGTGTCGACGGGGAATACCTAGTCGGGTGAAGCAGCGCGAGGGGAGGGGAAGTGGGGAGGTGCTAGGGTGTGGAGCGGTCGCGGGGGTCGTCGGAGCGAGCGCGGGGGAGCCGGAGCGGGTGTGGAGCGGGCGCGGGGGTCGTTGGAGCAGGCCGGGGGTCGTCGGAGCAGGTGTGGCAGGGGAGGGAAGGGGGATCTGGCGAGGGAGAGGGAAGGGGGGATCGGGCGAAGGGGTATCCAGCTAGACACTATAGCAATGGCGCACCACCCTGTGGTGCGCCATTAGTAGTATTTTTTTCTGATAGCAATGGCGCACCCTCGTCTGGTGCGCCATTAGTAACTTTTTTTTGACAGCAATGGCGCACCCTCCTCTGGTGCGCCATTAGTAACATTTTTTTTCATTATTTCTTGTTGCATCTAATAATTTGTTTTTTTATCAAATTTGTTATTTTCATGAGGACTAGAACAGAAGATATCATCAAATATCATCAAAATTTTTTTTTGAAAATATCAACAAATTTGTTTTTTATTTTTAGTTGAAAATATCATCAAATTTGTTATTTGAAGATATCATCAAATTTCTTATTTGAAAATATCATCAAAATTGTTATTTAAAAATATCTTCAAAAAGTGGGGGAGGGTGCGGGTGTCGGCGGCGGCGGTGGAGCGAGTCGGGGTAGGGCGTGGGGTGTCGGCGGTGGCGGTGGAG
>NC_041389.1:725632685-725664217 GCF_002162155.2 Triticum dicoccoides | reverse complement strand
GAGCGGGGGAGGGTGCGGGGGGTCGGCGGAGGCGGTGGAGCGGGGGGAGGGTGCGGGGGATGCTCGGCGGTGAGGGGGATCTGGCGAGGGGGATAGCTATCGAGAGGGAGGGGGATCGAGATCGAGTGTCCTCATGAATATTATTTTTTCATATTGAATATGAAAAGATATCATCAAATTTGAAAAAATATTCATGAATTCAAAAAGTGCCCATGAAAATTAAAAATATTCATGATATCAAAAAGTGCTCGAGAAATGAAGGCTACAATTTAAATACAATCAATCTTAGCTAGCAATCTGTTCACAATCTTCTTGCCCTTCTTTTTCGCAAATGGAGTTCTTCTATGGAACGGACGTCCTTTAGGTAGGGTGGTCCTGCTTCTTCTTGTGGTGTGTGCTGCTACTTCATCGTCGTCGTCATGTTCGATCTTCGGGTCGCCGTACTTGTCAAAGTCTTGCTCATTGGCTACTCCATCCATTCCGATGATCTTCCTTTTGCCTCTCCTCATGACAACACGACTGGGCTTTGGCGGGTCGGTAATGAAGAAGCATTGGTCCACTTGGGAAGCCAGTACCCATGGCTCATTTTTCGTGGTGACGTTTGCGCCCGCGGTCTTGGATTTGGCTTCGGGTATAACCATGGTGGTGAAATACTGGTCTTCTTTTAGGACGCTCTTGGCCCATCTGACACGGAACATCGGGACCTTCTCTCCAGCGTAGCTCAGCTCCTAGATCTCCTCGATCCTTCCGTAGTATCTGTCCTTGTCGTTGTCGTTGTAGGATTCCATCGTTACCCCGGAGTTCTGATAACCATCGCTCTTCATGTCCTTGTTCTCGGTGTAGAATGTGTAGCCGTTGATATCGTACGCCTCATAGGTCATCAGGTTGTGCTCGGCGCCCTGTGACAAGGCGAATATGAGTTGTTCTTCCGTGGAAGAATCCTCATGTAAAGGGTACGACAGAAGCTTCTGCTTGAACCAACGCGTGAAACATGAGTTGTGCTCTTTGATTATATCTCCGTCTGTCCTCTGTTGGCCTCGGTCATTGTACGTCTTCTCAATAAAGGTTTTGTGCTCTACCACCAAGGATCGACCACGTCTATGTGTTGCAGCGCGACTAGGTTTGCTCTATCAAAGTCGGCGAGTCGACCCTCGAAGTCGACATGCATTTCACGGCGACCCTCACGGTGACCCCATCCAGCGAGCCTGCCGAGGTGCCTGTTGATGGGCAGACCAACGGGGTTCTCGATGCCTAGATAATTCGTGCAGCAGGAGATGCACTCTTCGGTCAGAAAGCCCCTAGCTATACTTCCCTCTGGACGTGACATGTTGCGAACGTATCCTTTGATGACACCATTCATCCTTTCGAACGGCATCATGCTGTGCAGGAACGTTGGCCCGAGTTGGATGATATCCTCCACGATATGGACCAGCAGATGCACCATAACATCGAAGAATGCGGGCGGGAAGTACATCTCAAGCTCGCATAGTATCACCACGATCTCTTCCTGTAGCCTTCTGAGTTGCCTCACGCCAATCGACTTCCGAGAGATGACGTCAAAGAAGTTGCATAGGCCAAATAGCATTTCACGGACGTGCGCATCCATGATCCCACGGATTGCAACTAGAAGTATCCGCATCATCAGCACGTGACAGTCGTGAGACTTCATCCCGATGAACTTCTGCTTCGCTGGGTCTAGGTATCTGCTTATCTTCCCCACGTAACCGTAAGGAAGTTTTACTCCTAGGAGGCAGGTGAAAAACTGCTCGATCTCCTCCTGACTTAGAGTGAAGCATGCGGGAGGGTAGTTATTTCCGGTCTTCTTGGCCTTTTTGCCTTTGCGACGACTTTCTGTGTCCTGCTTCGCCTCATCATCATCATCATCATCATCATTAGCGTGAAGCTCCTGCCTGATGCCCATTGATTTCAAGTCTGCCCTTGCTTTTGGCCCATCTTTGGTCCTCTCTGGCATGTTGAGCAGGGTACCAAGCAGACTCTCGCACACATTCTTCGTGATATGCATGACATCAAGGCTGTGAGGCACACGGTGGATCTTCCAGTACGGCAAGTCCCAGAAAATAGACCTCGTTTTCCATACCTTCAGCAGCGGCTCTGGCACCTTTCGCTTCTTTCCCGGCTCTGGCGCCTTTTGCTTCTTTCCCGACAGTGGGCAGTCTTTCCAATTTTTCAACAACTCATCTATTTCCTCGCCGCTCCTCGTACAAGGGCGTTTTCGGGGTTCGGTTTCACCATCGAGCAGATCCTTGCGTTTCCTCCACGGGTCATCGTCGCGAAGCCACCTTCGATGTCCCATGAACACGGCTTTCGAAGACCCGGGATCTCTATCTAGCTGGCGATACGTTGTGTCATCCATGCACCTTACGCATCCAGAAAATCCATGGACTACCTGCCCCGCGAGATATCCGTAACCGAGATAGTCGTGCACCGTCGTGAGCAGTGCGGCTCTCATATGGAAATATTCTTTCTCTGCGGCGTCTCACGTATTGGCTGGCGTTTTCCACAGCGTGTCTAGCTCCTCCTTCAGCAGCCCCAGATACAGATTGATGTCGTTCCCTGGTTGTTTTGGCCCTTCAATTAGCATACTCATGTGAATGTACTTCCTCTTCATGCACAACCAGGGGGAAGGTTGTACATCCACACAAACACAGGCCAGGTGCTATGTGTGCATCTCTGGCTGCCAAACGGATTGACTCCATCGGTGCTCGTGCCCAGCACGATGTTCCTTGGACCCTTCCCAAATTCTGGGTATTCGAAGTTCAACGCTTGCCACTGGCTAGCATCCTTAGGGTGACTCAGCATCTTGTCTTTTTTATTTATCTCCGGATCATTTCCGTCATCTTCCCGCTTCTTCTCCTCCCTATCTGCGTGCCAACGCAGGAGCTTTGCTACCTTAGGGTCCACGAAATACCACTGCAGACGAGGAGTGATCGGAAAGTACCACACCGATTTTCGAGGAGCTTTCTTCCTCTTCTTGTATCGAGTGACGCCGCACACCGGACATATGGTAGACTCCGCATGCTCGTCCCGATAAATGATGCAATTGTTCATGCACACATGGTATTTCACATGCGGTAAATCCAGAGGACACACGATTTTCTTCACCTCCTCAAAACTGGTCGGGCACTTGTTCCCCTTGGGAAGACGTTCGTGCCAGAATGACATGTTCTCGTCGAAGCATGCGTCGGTCATTTTGTGTTTTACCTTCATCTCCAGAGCCATGAGCGTTACTTTCAGGCGGGTATCCTCGGGCCTGCATCCTTCATACAATGGAGTAACCGCGTCTATCTCCAGTTGATCCAGCTTGGCTTTCTCTCGGGCGGCAGCTCTTGCGTTATCCGTCTGCTTGAGAAGCAACTCTTGAATATGAGGGTCCTGCACCCAGCCTCCATCGTCGTCTGCTCCGGCATCTTCATCTTCATGATCATGCCCTTCGTCTTGATCTTCCTCATCATCATGTACGACATCTTCTACATGATGACTGTGTACAGCATCACCGTCGTGATCATGTCTTGGAGATTCTTCTTCTTCTCGCCCGCCCTCACCGCGGTGGTTGTCTTGTTGCCCTTCCTTATTTCTTGCCCGGCCCCCATGGACGACTTCATAGTCATCTTCATCACCTTGCCACCGATAGCCATCCATGAAACCACGCAAGAGTAGGTGGTCCCGCACCTGCCCGAAATCCGGGTCCGCAATAAGGCTCTTCAGCTTGCATCTTCGACACGGACATCTTATCTCCGTCTCGTTCTTTTGAAGCATCTCGGCCTTCGCGGAGCTCAAAAACCTATTCACGATGCCTTCGGTCATCGTGCGGACCATGGTCGCCTGCGGGGTAGAGCAAAACGATATTTTAGAACCAAGAAAAAATTTGGCATGACCTTCCCTAAAAATAGGACCAAAAAGAATGCATAGTGCCAAAATTCTCGCCGAAACGGAAATGAATCAACATTCTGGCAAAATATTGGCAACTATCGCATTTCAAATACCGGTACCTGCAAACACAAACATATATGCAACACCACAAACATATGCAACATCACAAACATACATAGATCTAGCTAGGCCACAAAAAGTGCATGTGCACGTTGTTGGAGCGAGCTAGGGAGAAAAAAAGTAGATCTACAACATGAAGATAGCTTTCCCCTTACTTACCTATCAAAAAAAGGTAATTTCACCACTTAATTTTGATGAATCTATGGTGCAAATGAGGTGAGGAGGAGGAGGCAGCCGAAAGTTTGGAGAAGGAGGTGGAGGGAATGAAGTGGGGAAAGTGAGTGGGTAGGTGTGGCTGTCGAAAATATCTTGTTGGGGTCCCAGGTTACTAATGGCGCACCACCAGCAAATGCGCCATTAGTATGCCTGCTTACTAATGGCGCACCTGCAGGTGGTGCGCCATTAGTAGTTTTGCAAAAAGTAAAAAAAAATACTAATGGCGCACTGTCTGTCTAGTGCGCCATTACTAGTTAGAACTAGTAATGGCGCACTTCGGTCGGATGCGCCATTAGTATGTATGTAAAAATGAAAAAAAAACTTTATTACTAGTGGCGCACCGTTTTTCTGGGCGCCATTAGTGTCTTCCACACTAATGGCACATCACAAACTAGTGCGCCATTAGTATATAGTAGTGGTGCACTACAACCCTGATGCGCCATTAGTGTCAATCCTATCTATAGCCCTTTTCCTAGTAGTGGAGGGGCTCCTCGATTTCTGCAAAAGCAAAAACCCTATATGTTATCACTAATACATCCCGAATAATTGCTTAAACTAAAAAAATAACAACAAATATGACATGTTCAACTAGTTCTATTAATTCAACTAGTTCTTACTAAATATAAACTTACTATAAATAGAAAAACTAGTTCTTTCTAAAAATAAAGTAGCCAACTAGTTATATTAATTATCTTACTAAAAATACATTAGTTCTATTAATTCAACTAGTTCAACTAGTTTATTAATTTACTTACTAAACTAGTTCAACTAAAACTAAACTAGTTCAACTAGTTTATTAATTTACTTACTAATTATTTTAAACACTTACTAAAAATAGTAAAAAAAACTACATTATACAATAGTAAAAAACATCTACTATTAACCATACTGCCCTAGTTAACTAGTACCATCACTACTACTAATTAACATCTACTACTACTAAAAATCATTATCTATGAACCCTAAATAAACATCTACTACTACTAAAAAACATCTAGTACTAACTAAGCAGAGAGAAAGGGGGTGGGGGCTTACAGAGAGGGGAGAGATGGTGGCGGGGAGGTGCTCGGCAACAAAGAGGTAGGGGCAGCGAGGACGGGCTCGGGATTAGGAGGTGGCGGTGCTGGGCGGGCTCGGGCGGCGGTGGTGAGGTCGAGGGCGGCGGTGATGAGGTCGATGGTGGCGACGGTGAGGTCGAGAGCGGCGGCGGGCGGTGGCGGTGAGGTTGAGGGCGGCCTCGGGCGGCGGTGGTGAGGGCAGGCTCGGGCAGCAGCGACAGAGGAGTAGGGGAACAGGGTGGAAAGGAGGACTTGGCAAAATTTTGAGCCCGCGGGTGGTTAAGTCGAACTAGCAGTAGCGCACTTTAGTAAACGCGCTATAGCTAACGTAGCAATAGCACGTTTTACATAAAAACGCTACTGATAAGTCTAAGCACACATCAAAAATATACATTGGTCATCATTGATCTTTTTGTGTAGAATTTAAATAGTCAACATGAATCCTCACAGTACCTATATAGGCACTCGTGAAGATTCATATTGCAGCCACAAATCCTACACATATAGTTCAATGAAGACCAAGTACTCGAGATAGTTTGAGAAGTAACATATCTAAGGTGGTAAACACCTTGTTCGCTTAGCAGTATGGGACTAATTAAAGTTAATTAGGTGCAATACTTAGCAGCAGCGAGTTTTGAAGAAAAATGTTGCTACTAAGTACTTTAACAGTAGCGCGTCCAGGGAAGGGCGCTACTACTATATCTAGTCTGGAGGCAACGTCGTGGAAATTATAGTAGTAGAGCTTGTTTCACCTAGGGCGCTACTGCTACCGCGTTATTAGTAGCGAGCTTTCGTCAAGCTCGCTACTGCTAATTAGCAGTAGCGTTTGTTTTTAAACCGCGCTGCTGCTAAGATTCTGTCTATAAGGTTTTCCCTAGTAGTGTGAGGAAGCCCATCATTGGAATATACAAGCCAAGTTCTATAATGAAAAATTCCCACTAGTATATGAAAGTGTCAACATAGGAGACTCTCTATCATGAAGATCATGGTGCTACTTTGAAGCAAAAGTGTGGTAAAAGGATAGTAGCATTGCCCCTTCTCTCTTTTTCTCTCATTTTTTATTTGGGCCTTTTCTCTCTCGTTTTTATGGCCTCTTTTTTTCCTTTTTTTCGTCCGGAGTCTCATCCCGACTTGTGGGTGAATCATAGTCTCCATCATCCTTTCCTCACTGGGACAATGTTCTAATAATGAAGATCATCACACTTTTCTTTACTTACAACTCAAGAATTACAACTCAATACTTAGAACAAAATATGACTCTATGTGAAGGCCTCCGACAGTGTACCGGGATGTGCAATGATTCAAAAGTGACATGTATGAAAAATTATGAACGGTGGCTTTGCCACAAATACGATGTCAACTACATGATCGTGCAAGGCAATATGACAATGATGGAGCGTGTCATCATAAACGGAACGGTGTAAAGTTGCATGGCAATATATCTCGGAATGGCTATACAAATGCCATAATAAGGTAGGTATAGTGGCTATTTTGAGGAAGGTATATGGTGGATGTATGATACCGGCAAAAGTTGATCGGCACTAGAGAGGCTAGCAATGGTGGAAGGGTGAGAGTGCGTATAATCCATGGACTCAACATTAGTCATAAAGAACTCACATACTTATTACAAAAATCTATTAGTTATCAAAAAGAAGTACTACACGCATGCTCCTAGGGGGATAGATTGGTAGGAAAAGACCATCGCTCGTCCCCGACCGCCACTCATAAGGAAGACAATCAATAAATAAATCGTGATCCAACTTTCACCATACGTGCATTGTTGGGGATATAACTATTGGGTATAACCCGCCCAGGAGGGGCCCGGTTATACCTATGGCGGTTCATCAATATGAAGCCCATGAAGATATTGAAGATGGCGGTTCATGGGTTGAAGGCCCAAGAATGACTCAAGGCCCATAGGGGTAAACCGACATATATGTATAACTTGTATTGTAAGGCATTTATAGTAGTCACCGAGCCGGACACGTTGTCTATGAGCCGGCCGGGACTCCGTGATCCACTGGGCGTCAACCTGTGTATATAAAGGGACGACCCGGCGGCGGTTCAGGGCAAGAAATAAGAGATCAAAAGCTAGGTCAAGCGTATTCGCTCCCTGGTAATCAAGACATAAGCAATACCACCTCAAACTGGATTAGGCCTTTACCTTCATCACAAGGGGCCGAACCAGTAAAAACTCTTGTGTCCTTTGTCCCATTTAACCCCTTTCAGCTAACCTAGTTGCGATGGCTCCACGACTAAGTCCTTACACTAGGACATCTGTCGTGACTATTCCACGACAGTTGGCACCCATCATGGTGCCAGCGCATGGTGGCTTCGAGTTCTTAAAGGGTAGCTTTGAAGGGATCAAGGGATGCGCTGTGGGCCAGATGACCAAGAGTCATCGCGGCAAGCTCTACATCAATGACGCGGGCTGGGGCCCTGAGGTCGGCTCAATTGAGTACGGGTATCGGGTCCCCTTCGGCGGAATTCACGTCTTCATCGGCAAGATCGGCGAGCCGGGCCCTGAGCTGGACATCTGCACCGACATCATCGAGACGGCTCAGCGTGCAAGACCCGCCCGAGCTCAGCCCGCCATGAAACGTGCTTTCGTGGGATTCATCCATGGGGCAGAATTTGAAGAAGGATCTATGTCAGGCAGTGAGACGGCCATCTATTCTGACGGTGAGTCGTCCACGGGCGAGACTACTTCATTGTATCAACTACAAGACGGTGGGCTTGGGGACTATTCTGATGGCGACAATATTCTGGACCCCTATGAGCCGCCGAATAGGGTTGCAATCTTCATGGCCGGTACATAGCCCTGGCAGAATTCTTTGACTGCAACAACAATGATATCCGGGTCAGCCGCGGTGACGACAATCGGGGTAGGAGGCCCTGTGCGCCCGCCGGCTCAGGTCTTGATGGAATTGATGGATAAACTGACAGATTTGTGGACAGCAGAGGTTAACCCAGCGAATCAAGCTCAGCATAATGCGGAGATTGCAAAACTGCGTGATGAGGTAGCGCAAGCCAAGGAAGACCTGGCGGCTGAGGACGTCAGGATGGCCGCAGAGCGAGCTTCCCTGTATGCTCAGGCACAGCGGATTCAGTCAGAGGCTTTCCGGCTTACGATGGATCAAAATGCTTCAAATGAAGTCATGAGGAGGAGGCACAAGTCTCGTCTACCTCCGGTTTATGAGGCGAGAAACCTCTTTTGCACGCCTGGAGTAGGGACCAGTAAACCGCCAGGGACAAACAGGGTTGTAGTGCCTGGGGCTCAAGCGCCGGATCAACCGCGCGTGGCAGGGCCGCCTCATCTGAATAATATTCCGCCTCAGCACATGCCGACACCACCGGGCCATTATTCCAACCCGTTGGATAACATGATCGCTGCGGCCACACGATTGGCGGCTCTCCTAGTGGAAGGCGATTCTTCAGTGGCGATTGAGACACAGAGGGTTAAGGAGCTTCTTCAAACAGCATTGGTACTCTACGAGTCGTACTCTTACAGTTGAGACAGGATTCATTCGACCCCTCGCCTAAGCCGGAGCTATAGCAGACACATGGACTCACCGGCCATTTCAAGCAATGAACAGTGTCGTAACGAGCCACACGGGCATGACCCGGCGCGTGATGGAGCTCGTGACTTGGTCGATCAGGACATAGCACATCGAGAGGCGGAGCAGGCGGCTCAGCGGGCGGCTCATCAGCATCTTCCGGTTTATCCGACGGCTTTGGTGGAGGCAGGTGTGACCTCTAGAAATACGGGTGTGCCATGCTTTGTGCCGGCTCTACGGAATGAGCGTCAGCCTAAGGATTTCAAAGGACCTCGCAAGATATCTAATTATACAGCCGACTTACCCCCTGAGGCGTGGATTGAGAGTTACGAGATGTCCATGGAACTGTTGGAGGTCAGTGATGCTGCATGCGCCAAATATTTCACCATGATGCTATATGGGACGACCCATACTTGGTTAAAAGGGTTGTCTGCCAATTCCATCGGGTTGTGGGACGAGCTAAAGGCCCAGTTTATCCAGAACTTTAAAGATACATGTAAACAACCCATGTCAATTGTGGATTTGGACACTTGCATCCAGGAAGAAGGCGAGTCAACAACCCATTGGGTGTGCCGGGTCAAGGCTATCCTGCATTCATCGGACAATATCAATGCCGGCTCAACGGTCCTAATGCTGGTGAAAAATTGCCGTTTTTGCCCCTTAAGCAGAAGCTAGGACGGATGAAGCGTGATTGCAATAACATGGGGGAGCTAATGGCGGCTCTAGTTAACTATGCTGACTCTGATGGTACCAAGGACCCCGAGTCTGATGATGAAAAGCCGGGAAAGGGAAAGAAGAGTGGCAACACCAAGGGTCCGCAGCATAACCCGGTGAGTTAGGGGGCAACGGTAAGCGTAAGGCTGATGGTAACTCGGATTTTGTGGCTAATACCAATACTCAGAATGGTGGTCAACGTCGTAAGGGGAGGCCGCCTCCTCGGACCGGTGGATTAGATCCCAATCTTGAGCAGTTGTTGAATGAGCCCTGCCCAAAGCATGTCACGAAGGAGAGGCCAGCCACTCACCTTTGGAAAGATTGTTCAATTATGAGGGCTTTCAAAAATTATAATTCATTCCAAAACAACCATGGGCCGGGCGGCGGCTCAGGTCCTGGTAGTGGCGGTTCTCATGGCCCGGGTTACGGTGGTGGCGGTTCTAATTCCGGCTTCCAGGATCATCAAAACCATCAAGGTAATCAGGGTGGTTACAATCAACAATCTGGTCAGGGGGGTCAGCAGTAGCAGCAGTCTGGATATCAAAGTCATCCGAAGCAGTTGAATAGTGGGCAGTATCACGTTTTCACCACAAGTTTATGCAAGCGGGATCAGAAGCTTCATAAAAGGGTTGTGAACGTCGTTGAACCGACAGTTCCCCATTACTTGCGATGGTCCGAGCAGCCCATTATGTGGAGTCGAGCCGATCACCCGCCCTGGGTTGATAATCTGGGTCACTTGGCCTTGGTGGTAGCGCCTCAAGTTGGCGGATATAAATCCACTAAGGTACTCATGGATGGAGGTAGCAGCATTAACAACCTTTATTATGATACTTTCCGTCGCATGGGATTGACTGACAAGAATCTTAAGCCGTCCAATACTGTTTTTCACAAAGTGCTACCTGGTAAGTCGGTGTACCCTGTAGGCAAGATTGAGCTGGAAGTAGCCTTTGGGGATGAACATGACTCCAGGGCCGAGAAGTTAACTTTCACTACAAAAAAATACACTTCCGTGATGATACGTGTTTGTCATAGTAGGTCGCGTTTTTTGTCATGCATGTACATCCATGACGATTTTATGACAGAATCAAGATAGTCATACATGTGCTATCGTAGAAGTGTTCCATGACATTACCAAAATTATCGTCACGGAAGTGTCCACTTCCATGACGATAAATTGCGCGTCACAGAAGTTCTTTCGTCAAGGATAACCGACACGTGGCATCCACTGTAACGGAACGCCGTTAAGCTATCGGGTCCGATTTTGGATCCAATAACCCGTTAACAGCCCTGACCAATGGGGATTTTCCACGTGTAAAATCATCATTGGCTGGAGGAAACACGTGTCGGCTCATTGTTGGGACAGATGTCATCCACTCATTGGACCGAAGGCGCCTATGATACGTCGACACGTGGCATGGCCCAACAGAGGCCCATTCCTGTGAAAAGGCCGGCCCGTTTGACTTGGTCAAAAGGTGGCGGGCCGGCCCACGGTAATCCTGTTAACGGCCTGTTCGCATATAGCCCATTTACAGTCCGCTAACCCAGGGCCCGTTACAACCTATCCAAATTAGGCCCAGTAGTGTCATCCGGGCCATCCAATATGATTCTAGCCCATTTTATGTTCCAGCCCATGTATGGTCCATGACGTCTTTCAGCCCATATAAGGCCCTTTGTAACTCTTGAGGTAGCCACCTGACCCCGTGCGATGGTGATGCTTCTTCTTCGCAGCATTTATCTTGTTTGTCACTGACATCTTCTTACTCCTCTCCAATGTCTTGTTGGCCACAAATGCATCCCATTGATCTCTGATCTTCTCATACCGGCCGATGAATTCTGGTGTCTTCTTTTTGTTGACAAACTTTGCTTTCAGATCATTCTTCCACCTCCTGAATAGATCTGCCATCTTCTTGAGAGTACATGACTTGATCAATGGCTCTTCCAGTAGGGTGAAATTTACCTTCAGCGCATTCCAAAGATCCTCTTTTTGGGCATCTTCGACAAAAGAAACTTGAAGCTCTTCCTTCTTAGGTTGATTCCATAGCTCGATGTTGATCGGGATCATGTCCCTAACAAGAACCCCGCACTGAGCAGTAAATGCCTCCTTGGTCCGAAGGGGTTAAATTGGTAGGCCATCGGGCGCGATTGCTGTGATTGTGAACCTTTCATCCGGGCCCAACTTTTTCTTTGGGCCTCGTTTCTTTACCGAAGTTGAGCTCGATCCGGAGGGCTAGAAAAAAGAAGAAAGATGAGAGTTAATATGTGTAGATACCAAAACAATGAATGCATCAATTAGCTAGTCAGCACAGGCTTAATTAATATATATACCTGGTCGGACTCTGTTCAGTCACCGAAGCCGTCATCACGGTCTCCTTCTTGCACCGGCATTCGGTCACCGGAGCCATCATAATCATGTCCTTCCTCCTGCGTTGTTCGGTAACCGTAGCCTTCTTCACCCTCTCCTTCCAGACCATCGCTTTCGTTGAGAAACGACATGACATCACCTCCGTTTGCGATTATGTCCCCCAACACCTGTTCTGCTTCCTCATCTCGGCCGTGCTCCATAGTTTCTGCAAATATTACAACATGGCAATTATTATACAAACATGACAGATGGATATATTAGTGGCAAACGACCCTCGACCCCTCGACAACCCTCGACCCTCGAACCCTCGACAACCCTCGAACCCTCGACAAACCCTCGAACCCTCGACCCTCGACCCCTCGAACCCTCGACCCAAGCTAGAACCCTAGAACCCTCGAACCCTGGACCCCCCAACCCCCTCCCCCCTCCTCATGTCGAAGTTATCGGGGAGGGGGTATATGATACGTCTCCGTCGTATCTACTTTTCCAAACACTTTTGCCCATGTTTTGGACTCTAACTTGTATGACTTGAATGGAACTAACCCGGACTAACGCTGTTTGCAGCAGAATTGCCATGGTGTTGTTTTATGTGCAGAAAATAAAAGTTCTCGGAATGACCTGAAACTCCATGGAATATCTTAGGATAATTAATAAAAAATCCTCGCCAAAGATGAAGACAAGGGGGCCCACACCCTGTCCATGAGGGTGGGGGCGCCCCCCTGGGCGTGCACCCCTACCTCGTGGGCCCCCTGGTGGCCCTCCGACGCCAACTCCAACTCCACATATTGGCTTTTAGGGAGAAAAAATCAGAGAGAAGAAATCATCACGTTTTACGCTACGGAGCCGCCGCCAAGCCCTAATCTCTCCAGGGAGGGCTGATCTGGAGTCTGTTCGGGGCTCCGGAGAGGGGGATTCGTCGCCGTCGTCATCATCAACCATCCTCCATCACCAATTTCATGATGCTCACTGTCGGTGTCAAAACCGGCGGATCTCGGGTAGGGGGTCCCGAACTGTGCTTCTAGCCGGATGGTAACAGGAGACGAGGGACATGATGTTTTTACCCAGGTTCGGGCCCTCTTGATGGAGGTAAAACCCTACGTCATGCTTGATTAATATTGATGATGTGGGTTACAAGAGTAGATCTACCACGAGATCAAGGAGGCTAAACCCTAGAAGGTAGCCTATGGTATGGTTGTTGTTCGTCCTATGGACTAAAGCCATCATGTTTATATAGACACCGGAGAGGGCTAGGGTTACACAGAGTCGGTTACAATGGTAGGAGATCTACATATCCGTATCGCCAAGCTTGCCTTCCACGCCAAGGAAAGTCCCATCCAGACACGGGACGAAGTCTTCAATCTTGTATCTTCATAGTCTTGGAGTCCGGCCGATGATGGTAGTTCGGCTATCCGGACACCCCCTAGTCCGGGACTCCCTCAGTAGCCCCTGAACCAGGCTTCAATGACGACGAGTCCGGCGCGCATGTTGTCTTCGGCATTGCAAGGCGGGTTCCTCCTCCGAGTAATTTATAGAAGATTGTGAACACCAGGATAGTGTCCGGCTCTGCAAAATAAATTCCACATACAACTGTTGAGAGAATAATATTACACAAGTTCAATCTGCTAACGTATTTTGTGGCGTAACGTCACACCACTACCAAGCCTTCAAATTGTTTTTATTGTTCCATCTCAGCGCGTTTAGCGAGGCGGTTTCCTTGGCACGTCTTGTCGAAGCAGAGATCGTGTTCCCCTTATTCCGGGATTCCCATCAATACGGACGTGGGTAACCCAACCGCGCCATTGATTGTGGCGCTTGGGAGATAAGCGAGTTTTATCAGGCCGGTGGGGACGCATGTTTCCGTCCGCCCATATAAGGGGATAAAGATCCAACCTTTTTACCTGCGCCTTCTTCCTCCTTGGCTTATCCATCTCTGCGAACTCGAGCTCTAGCGCCCAAGCCCGCACATCTCACCTCAACCTTCTCCAAATATGTCCGGAGCGGGAGGCAAGTGGATGGCCTCCTCCGTCACGAAGGGGCATATCCAGAAGCTGCGCAGCGCCGGATACTTGTCCAGCGACATTGCGCATCGGCTCCCCGACGAGGGAGAGCTCATCCCCAACCCTAGGCCCCATGAGAGGGTAGTATTCCTTCCCCATTTCCTCCGCGGACTGGGCTTCCCACTTCATCCCTTTGTCCGGGGGCTCATGTTCTACTACGGCCTAGATTTCCATGATCTGGCCCCGAATTTTATCCTCAACATCTCGGCGTTTATCGTCGTGTGCGAGGCCTTCCTCTGCATCCAGTCCCACTTCGGCTTGTGGCTCAAGACCTTCAGTGTCAAGCCGAAGGTTGTGAAGGGCAGCCAAGCGGAGTGCAGAGGCGCCATGGTGGGCAGGATGTCCCACGTTACGTGGCTGGAGGGTACTTTCGTGGAAACCATTAAGGGGTGGCAATGGGGGTGGTTCTACATCACCGAGCCGCATGACCCTGATTGGGCAGCGGCCCCCGAATTCAGATCTAGTATCCCTACACGGCTCACCTCCTGGAAAGAGAGTGGCCGGATCTGGGGGGATTCAAAGGAGCTGACTAGACTCCAAGCCTGTATCCAGAAGCTGATGGACAAGAAGCTCAAGCTTGTCAACGTAGTCCAGGTCATGCTCATCCGCCGGATTCTCCCGTGCCAACGATGGGGCTTCAACATGTGGGAGTTCGATCCAGTGCAGCACCAGACTTTGAATGGGCTCTTCGACACTACGTACGAAGAGGTCTGGAAGGTGCTGTTCAAGGGCGCCGAGGCTCCCGCATCCGCTACCGAAGATCGCGGATTCAGCTTGCAGCGTCCAGCTGATGAGGTAAGTGATATTGTCCTTTACAGGACGCTTGTTATTCATAATTTGACTCTATGTGGGATCTAAACTCCCTTTCCTTTGATAGGACTGGATGAAGAAGGCCGCACAGGCTATCTGTCCGGCCCCATTGCCAGAGGACCCAGCTGACGCTCGCCTAACGGGGCTGCTGGCTCTGGCACCCCATGTGGTGCCGGAGAAGAAGGCCAAGAAGAAGGCCACGGGGACTCGGAAGAGTTCCCGTTTTCAGGTTCTATCGGACGATGAATCCGAGGCCGACTCCTCCCACCAAGGCGAGGAGGAGAAGAAGAAAGCCTCTCCCCCAGCGGGGGGAGGGAAGAAAAGGAAGGCCTCCCCAATAAGGGAGGCCGAAGGGTCCAAGAGGGGAAAAACTCTTCCCCCGGAGTGTTCCGCCAACGCCAGTGACGAAGATGAGGACTGGCCTCCAAGGGCCAAGCCTCTGGCGAGATCGTAAGTATCCGGACTCCCAAATAACTTCAAGGTTTTCGTTTTCCGCCACATTATGTCTTTCTAATGCTGCATACAACCCTGCAGTCCGCCTAAGGATGATCTCCCCACTTCGTCGAGCGGGTCCTTAGGGGCGTCGGATATGGATTCTCTTTCGACTGCCTCCACCCCCCGTGATGCGGACGATGCCGAGGTGGGATCCCAGGAAGGGACCCACCAGGAGGAGAGGGCCCCGGAGGTGTCGTAGGACAACCTCCCGGACTTTGCACCGGACTCAGCCCCGGAATCCATAGTGGCTCCGGAGTCCGGCGGGCGACCCCTTCGTAAGTAGGGCAAGACCGCGACGCCGGCTGCCTCCGTCCAACTGGAGGTGCCGGATAATTTGCTAGAGGCGCTCAATAGCGCCTCTATTGAAGAGGAACACCGCACTGTTATGAGTGCGGTGATTCAGAAAGTTTAGCTCGCCAAGAACGGGCTGACCGAAGCCTGCAGCAGCCTTCTAATAGGCTTTGAGGTAAGAATTTCAATATATGTAAAATGGTACCGCATAGACAGTAGCCCCTGATGCTCGGTTCGGTGTTCGGAAAGAAAAGCCGGATTGAGGATCTTTAGAAAGATAAACGCAGGAGTCATGAAAATATGTCAATATGGGATTGCAGGATGTGCTGCTGACCTCTGCCGCACTGACTGCGGAGGTCAAAACTTTGAAGGAAAACCTCGAGCGGTCCGAGAACGAGTCGGCCATGCCAAGAAGCAGCTCGAGGAAAAAGAAGGTGAGTAATACCTTATGAAAATTGTACCTTATAGAAAAGGATTTGGTTGCAAGAAAAATGACAAGGATAACTGGGGTATTGCAGGGGCCACTAACGAGGTGGCGACCCTGAAGGAGGCGGTGGCCGCGGCCGAACGCAATGCGGCTGCGGAGCGCACCGAGCGAGAGAAACAGGAGGCGCGAGTGGCGGAGGTACAGCAAGAGCTCCAGGATCTCGTGAGGAAACATGAGAGCCTGGAGCGTGACTCGAAGACTCGAGAGTCTGAGCTTGCAACGGCTCTTGAGAGTGCCAAAGCCGCTAAGGCCGAAGCCTACAAGGCCCTCCAGGAGATCAAGGCGGTAAAGAAAATAGCAGCGGGTAAGGCATTTTTCATGCAAAGTAAGCATGTGAGTGTTAATTACCTGTCGCTTACCCGAATTCGGAGCTCTCCAGGAGCGTTCGCAGATCTTCCTCGCAGCGTGTCCGATGCTGCCGCATTCTAGCGGGCCGAGGAGGGGAGCTCGACGGAGAAGGTCTTATGGTCTTAGTATGCTGAGGCCAAACATCTGGTGCCCCTTAGCGACCAGCTGAAGCAGCTGGTCGAGCTCCACAAGGCGGCCGAACAGGCCATGAAGGGCCTAATAGTTCGGCTGTGGCCTAAGGAGGCCATGCCTGGGAGCTACTTCGGCCTGGTGTGGCGGCTGGTGGATGCGTGCCCGTGGGTTGAAGTCATCAAGCACTCCGCCTGTATTGAAGGTGCCCGTCGGGCCCTTGCCCGCGCAAAGGTGCACTGGGGCAAGATGGATGCCCAGAAGCTTGTGACGGACCCACCACCAGAGGGCAAGGAGTATCGTATGCCCGAGATGTATTATAAGAGTGTGCTGAAGGGCGCCCGCACTATTGCGGGTGAGTGCTCCAAAGATGTAATATTTGAGTAGACTCGCATTTTGTTATCCTGTGCGCTGAAAACTTGGTTCATATGCACTAAGCAACGCTTGTTAATTTAAAATATTACCTTCTGTGCGGCTGTTTATCAAATCTGAGAGATGGCAAGTCGTCGGCTTCAGCCCCCATGGCACGAGTGCTGGGGTGTTCGGGATAAACTCGAGCGCTCTTGTTCCCATTTTTGGGTCCATCTAGGGAGGCGCTCAACACAACGAACAAGACAACCGGACTTATAATGCTTGAAAACTCTCACTTAGCCATAGAATTCTATAATTTTAAATTTCGGCAAAGCCCCTAGTTTTTGGAAGGCCGAATTTGGGGCGCTATCACGCCTTGGCCGGACAGAATCCGGCTCCTCGCTCGAAGCGGCATAAGTCTTTAGGGACTCGCAAAGAACCTCTCGAACAGCGACCAGCTCTCGCCTCATCATGACGGTCAGTTTTAGCTTTCTCCACTGAGGCGTTAACCGAGCTCAACTGGGGCGCAATCGCAGTGGTTCTCCCAGTGCTACCTTAGCCGATAAAACGGAACGTAAGGTACCAAAACATGGGAGCCGGGCAAACCCAACTATTGACCCAAGAACATGATTCGGAGTTGATGCATATAATGCTATAAGTTTGGGGTGCCGCACTTGTGAAAGTGTTCGGACTTATCACACCATAACGCGGGAAACATAAGCCCCTGGTGTATTTAGCCGTACCAAAACGTACGGATGCAACATGTCATAGATGAACATATGTGTAAGAAAGAAATGCAATTAGAAGCAAAAATGTGCTACATTGCTTTATTCAATAAAAACTGTTGTAAGTGCAGGACGATACAAGTGGTGCGGTAAGCAAGGGATGGGGCTGTTTAACATGTCCCCCTCCAGGGGTAGGCTACAGAATAATGCATAAAACAGATTTAATGCTCATGATGGAGACCACCTGGGTTTTCGTTGTAGCCTTTCTCCTTCCCTAGCTATTGCATCGTGGGTTCGGCATGTCTGCTGCCGGACAGGGCCTCTGACGAACAGAGTCCTGTAGGTAAAAAATAAAAGGAAAAGAAAAAGAAACAACACACTTAAGAGCCCCTGGTGCGGTTGAGCCGCAGTCTGGGCTTATCGTGGTCGAGCCCCTTGCCCCATGCCCATGGTATCTTCAGAGAGTAATGGAGTACGCGAAGGGTCTGTCTTAATGTTTTACAGGGGCTGGGGTTGGGGCCGCACTGCTACGCGTGCTCGGAACGTGCCAGGTGGTCGTGTTATAGGTTACTCCGGGCACGCTTAGCTGTGTCCGGCCGCTTAGCAGCCGGACTCGAGAATTGCCTTAAAAGGCTGCTTTGTACTTCTGTCGCGAGAGCCGCTGTATGTTCCTCCGTTTGGAGGGAGCGTTCAGTGTTTCCGTTGACCGTGATGACTCCTCTAGGGCCTGGCATCTTGAGCTTGAGGTATGCGTAGTGCGGCACCGCGTTGAACTTTGCGAACGCGGTACGTCCGAGCAAGGCATGATAGCCGCTGCGGAACGGGACTATGTCGAAGATTAACTCCTCGCTTCGGAAGTTATCCGGGGATCCGAAGACCACTTCCAGTGTAACTGAGCCTGTACAATTGGCTTCTACACTTGGTATGACGCCTTTAAAGGTCGTCTTGGTAGGTTTAATCCTTGAGGGGTCTATGCCCATTTTGCGCACCGTGTCCTGATAAAGCAGGTTTAGGCTGCTGCCGCCGTCCATCAGGACTCTGGTGAGATGAAATCCATCGATGATTGGGTCTAGAACCAATGCGGTGAACCCACCATGGCGAATGCTGGTGGGGTGGTCCCTTCGATCAAAGGTGATCGGGCAAGAGGACCATGGATTGAACTTCGGGGCAACTGGCTCCATCGCGTATACATCCCTGAGAGCACGCTTCTGCTCCCTTTTGGGTATGTGCGTGGCATATATCATGTTCACCGTCCGCACCTGTGGGGGGAAACCCTTCTGTCCTCTATTGTTCGGCGGTCGGGTCTCTTCCTCGTCGTCGCTATGTAGCCCCTTGTCGCTGTTTTCGGCAATTAACTTGCCTGCCTGCTTGAACACCCAACAGTCCCTATTGGTGTGGTTAGCTGGCTTTTCAGGGGTGCCATGTATCTGGCACAAGCGGTCGAGAATTCGGTCCAAATTGGACGGACCCTGAGTTGTTCCTTTGAATGGCTTTTTACGTTGACCGGGTTTAGAGCCTCTGAATCCGGCATTGACTGCCGTATCCTCACTGTTATCGCCGTTAATGCGGCGTTTGTTTTTGTTGCAACGCGACCTGCCACTACGGTCCTTGATATCCGGACTGCCAGCATTTTTATTGAGGTTGTTGCTGCGTGCTAGCCAGTTGTCCTCACCCGCACAGAAGCGGGTCATGAGTGATGTAAGGGCTGCCATGGATTTCGGCTTTTCCTGTCCCAGGTGCCGGGCAAGCCACTCGTCGCGGATGTTATGCTTGAAGGCCGCGAGGGCCTTGGCATCCGGATAGTCGACGATTTGGTTTTTCTTGGTTAAGAACCATGTCCAGAATTGTCTGGACGATTCGTTTGGCTGCTGAATTATGTGGGTTAGATCATCTGCATCTGGTGGTCGCACGTACGTGCCTTGGAAGTTATCGAGGAATGCGGCTTCCAGGTCCTCCCAACTGCCGATTGACTCTGCTGGCAAGCTGTTAAGCTAGTGCCGGGCTGGTCCTTTAAGTTTAAGTGGGAGATATTTGATGGCGTGGAGATCGTCTCTGCGGGCCATGTGGATGTGGAGGAGATAGTCCTCGATCTAGACCACGGGGTCTGTTGTGCCATCATAAGATTCAATATTGACGGGTTTAAACCCTTCTGGGATTTGATGATCCATTACCTCATCTGTGAAGCACAGTGGGTGTGCGGCGCCTCTGTACTGGGTGATATCGCGACGGAGCTCAAAAGAGCTTTGTCTGTTGTGTTCAGCCCGGCCGTACTTATTGTGTCCGGGGTGACGGTGATCGTCACGTATCGTGGGGCGCCCACGTGATCCATAGATCGATCTTGATTGTCTTGCCTTATCCTCCAATATGTCTCGCAGGTCCGGAGTGTTCCCCTGTGGCCTTGTGCTTTTCGAGCGATGCCGGGGTACGGGTCTAGTGAAGGGCCTTGAGGCCTCTCTGTCGCGACCACGGGGTGGTCGATCAGCCATATTGTCTCCTGGTGAAGCGGGATCATATGCCTCCACCTCTAATCGGGGGAGCAGCTTACGTTTGGGGTAGCTTTTGGAGGGGCATTCGAGTTCATGCTCTTCGGCCGCGAGGACTTCGGTCCATCTGTTGGCTAGCAGATCTTGATCAGCTCTAAGCTGCTGCTGCTTTTTCTTGAGGCTGTTTGCCGTGGCCATAAGCCTGCGTTTGAAACGCTCCTGTTCGACGGGATCCTCAGGCACGACGAATTCGTTGTCGTCGAGGCTTGCCTCATCTCCGGAGGGAGGCATATAGTCCTCTACCTCTTCTTCGGCGGCTCTCTCATGAGGGCTGGCGTCCCCCTCCTCCTGTGCTGGATCTTGCTGGAGTGGGTTGTCTTCGGCGCTCTCCGGTGTATTATTGTCTCCGGTGCCAGAATCCTCATTCTTGCTATGGCGGGATTTAGAGCGGCGCCGCTGACGCCGGTGCTTGCGCTGTTTCTTGGAGGGGTCATCCTCCGCTATTCCTTCGCCGTTCCCATCCTTTGGGATATCCACCATGTATATGTCGTATGAAGAGGTGGCTTTCCAGTGCCCGGTGGGCGCTGGTTCTTGGTCGTCTCCGGCATCGTCGTCCATACCGTCGATGTCCTCAGAGTCGTAATCTAGCATGTCGGTTAGGTCGTCGACAGTGGCTACCAAGTGGGTGGTGGGTGGGCTCTGAATTTCTTCGTCGTCCGCATCCCAACCGTCCTGGCCGCAGTCCGGCCAGGCCTCTCCTGATAACGAGAGGTACTTTAGCGAACTCAAGATGTCGCCAAAAGGTGAGTGTTGAAAGATGTCCGCCGCGGTGAACTCCATGATCGACGCCCAATCGGATTCGACTGGAGGGGGCGCGGGAGGTCCGGAGTCCGGCAAGGAGTCCGGCACCTCGGAGTCACGAGCTTCATGGGGGACAAGATCGGTGTTCGTCTCTATCGCCATAGAGGTTGCAGCCCCCGAGGTGGTGTCTAGCCATCCATCCTTGGTCTGTGCAGTCGGCTCCGAGTCAAAGATCGGAGCGGGTTCGAGTGCGGTCTCCAGGGTACTGTCCGGCTGCAGAGCTAAATCATGCCCATCGTGACAGTACAGCACGCTCGGATGTGGCTCGAATCCGTCGAGGATCAAGTCCCCGCGGATGTCAGCCGTGAAGTTCAAACTTCCAAATCTGACCTGACGGCCAGGGGCGTAGCCTTCGATCTGCTCCAGCTGGCCAAGCGAATTGGCCCGCAGTGCGAAGCCGCCGAATACGAAGATCTGTCCGGGGAGGAAGGTCTCACCCTGGACTGCATCGTCGTTGATGATCAAAGAAGCCATCGAGCCTATTGGTGACGACACAGAGGAACTCTCAATGAAAGCACCAATGTCCGTGTCAAAACCGGCGGATCTCGGGTAGGGGGTCCCGAACTGTGCGTCTAGGTGGATGGTAACAGGAGACGAGGGACATGATGTTTTTACCCAGGTTCGGGCCCTCTTGATGGAGGTAAAACCCTACGTCCTGCTTGATTAATATTGATGATGTGGGTTACAAGAGTAGATCTACCACGAGATCAAGGAGGCTAAACCCTAGAAGCTAGCCTATGGTATGATTGTTGTTCGTCCTATGGACTAAAGCCATCCGGTTTATATAGAAACCGGAGAGGGCTAGGGTTACACAGAGTCGGTTACAATGGTAGGAGATCTACATATCCGTATCGCCAAGCTTGCCTTCCACGCCAAGGAAAGTCCCATCCGGACACGGGACGAAGTCTTCAATCTTGTATCTTCATAGTCTTGGTGTCCGGCCGATGATGGTAGTTCGGCTATCCGGACACCCCCTAGTCCGGGACTCCCTCACTCACCGCCGTGCGTGAGTAATTCCATCGTAGGCTTGCTGGATGGTGATGGGTTGGATGAGATTTATCATGTAATCGAGTTAGTTTTGTTAGGGTTTGATCCCTAGTATCCACTATGTTCTGAGTTTGATGTTGCTATGACTTTGCTATGCTTAATGCTTGTCACTAGGGCCCGAGTGCCATGATTTCAGATCTGAACCTATTATGTTTTCATGAATATATGTGAGTTCTTGACCCTATATTGCAAGTCTATAGTCACCTACTATGTGTTATGATCCGGCAACCCCGAAGTGACAATAATCGGAACCACTCCCGGTGATGACCATAGTTTGAGGAGTTCATGTATTCACTATGTGCTAATGCTTTGTTCCCGTTCTCTATTAAAAGGAGGCCTTAATATCCCTTAGTTTCCAATAGGACCCCGCTGCCACGGGAGGGTAGGACAAAAGATGTCATGCAAGGTCTTTTCCATAAGCACGTATGACTGTATTTGGAATACATGCCTACATTACATTGATGAACTGGAGCTAGTTCTGTGTCACCCTATGTTATGACTGTTACATGATGAACCGCATCCAGCATAATTATCCATCGCTGATCCGGTGCCTATGAGTTTTCCATATACTGGTTCTCGCTTATTTACTTTTCCGTTGCTACTATTACAATCACTACAAAATACCAAAAACATTACTTTTGTTGTCTTTACTTTTGTTACTGTTACCACCACTATCATATTACTTTGCTACTAAACACTTTGTTGCAGATACTAAGTTTCCAGGTGTGGTTGAATTGACAACTCAGCTGCTAATACTTGAGAATATTCTTTGGCTCCCCTTGTGTCGAATCAAATAAATTTGGGTTGAATACTCTACCCTCGAAAACTGTTGCGATCCCCTATACTTGTGGGTTATCAAGACCTTTTTCTGGCGCCGTTGCCGGGGAGCATAGCTCTATTCTTTGAGTCACTTGGGATTTATATCTGCTGGACACTATGAAGAACTTGAAAGACGATCGAACTACTATTTTGCCCTCAACTACGAGGGGAGGTAAGGAACTGCCATCTAGCCTTGCACTAGATTCTCCTTCTGTTATAAGTAAGCACGCGACACCTAAACCTGCTACTGCTATGAATTCGGATATGTCACATGTTATTGATGATGCCACTTCTGCTATGCATGATACTTATGATGAAACCACTTCTATGCTTGATACTACTGTGCCCCTTGGTGAATTTCTTGATGAGCAAATTGCTAGGTCTAGAGAAAGAGAAATTATTGCAATTGAACACAATGATGAGAGTGATGATGAAAATATTCCTGCTATTCCTGAAGGTTATCTTTTTGATGCAGAATCTTCTGCAGCTATTTTTGCTTGCCAGGATAGATATGAACTTAAGAGGTTGCTAGTTAAATGGAGTAAAGAATCTTTTAGAGAGAGAATGAGACCCGACCCCGCTTTTGCTACTTCACCTATTTGTGTTCCCGATAAGGATTATTATGATTTTTCTGTTGATCCAGATATAATTACTTTGGTTGAATCTGATCCTTTTTATGGCTATGAATCTGAAACTGTTATGGCACATCTTACTAAGTTAAATGATATAGCTGCCCTGTTTACTAATAATGAGAGATAGCGCTACCTTTATTTACTCAAAATATTTCCGTTCTCATTAAAGGGTGATGCTAAGATATGGTTTAATTCTCTTGATCCTGGTTGTGTGCAAAGTCCCCAGGATATGATCTATTACTTTTCTGCTAAATATTTCCCTGCTCATAAGAAACAAGTTGCTTTGAGGGAAATATACAACTTCATGCAAATTAAAGAAGAGAGTCTCCCACAAGCTTGGGGGAGGCTTCTCAAGTTACTTAATGCTTTGCCTGATCATCCTCTTAAGAAACCTGAAATACTTGATATCTTTTATAATGGACTAACCGATGCTTCCAGAGATTACCTGGATAGTTGTGCTGGTTCTCTTTTCAGGGAAAGAACACCGGATGAACCTGAAATTCTATTGAATAATATGTTGACAAATGAAAATAATTGGGCACCTCCCAAGCCAGCTCCTGAGCCAATTTCTGAGCCAATTATTGAGCCTATTCCTAAACCAACTCCGAAGAAGAGAGGTGTTCTATTTCTCAGTCCCGAAGATATGCAAGAGGCAAAGAAATCGATGAAAGAAAAAGGTATTAAGGCTGAAGATGTTAAGAATTTACCTCCTATCGAAGAAATGCACGGTCTTAATTTACCGCCTGTTGAAGAAGTATATGATCTAAATTACTTATTTACTGAAGAACCTCCCGATATTCCGACACAGGTAGTAAAGGTAAATTCTCTCTATAGATATGATAAAGCTGAAGTCCCTCCTACTAAAATTGCTAGTTAGTGCTTGGATGAGTTTGATAACTTTATGTTTAAGCAAGATGACTTTAATGCTTATTTTGGTAGACAATTAAAACAAGATGCTTATATGATTAGACGCTTGGGTGATTATATGGGTGATATTAGAGGTGAACTTAAGCTTGTTAGCAAACATGCTTCTATGGTTACCACTCAAGTATAAGAAGTACTTAAATCTCAAAAGGAAGCGCTTGATGAAATGAATAGTAAGAAAAATGATTATGCTGTTAGAGTGGCTACTAGAACTGGTAGAATGGCTCAGGAACCTTTGTATCCTGAAGGCCACCCTAAGAGAATCGAGCAAGATTCTCAGAGAAATGATATTGATGTACCTAGTTCTTCAAGAAAGAAGAAAAAGAAAAATGATAGGACTTTGCAAACTTCTAGTGAACCTATTGCTGAGCCACCTGAGAATCCAAATGATATCTCTATTTCTGATGCTGAAACACAATCAGGCGATGAACATGAACCTAGTGATAATGTTAATGATAATGTTCATGTTGATGTTCAACCTAGTAATGATAATGATGTAGAAGTTGAACCTGCTGTTGATCTTGATAACCCACAATCAAGGAATCAACATTATGATAAAAGAGACTTTGTTGCTAGGAAACATGGCAAAGAAAGGGAACCATGGGTTCAGAAACCCATGCCTTTTCCTCCAAAACCATCCAAGAAAAAGGACGATGAGGATTTTGAGCGCTTTGCTGAAATGATTAGACCCATCTTTTTGCGTATGCGATTAACTGACGTGCTCAAAACAAATCCTTATGCTAAGTATATGAAGGATATTATTACTAATAAAAGAAAGATACCTGAAGCTGAAATTTCCACCATGCTTCCTAATTATACTTTTAAGGGTGGAATACCAAAGAAACTTGGAGACCCCGGAGTACCTACTATACCATGCTCCATTAAGAGAAATTATGTTAAAACTGCTTTATGTGATCTTGGAGCCGGTGTTAGTGTTATGCCTCTCTCTTTATATCGTAGACTTGACTTGAATAAGTTGACACCTACTGAAATATCTTTGCAAATGGCTGATAAATCAACTGCTATACCGGTCGGTATTTGTGAGGATGTGCCTGTTGTGGTTGCAAACGTTACTATTTTAACGGACTTTGTTATTCTTGATATTCCCGAGGATGATAGTATGTCTATTATTCTTGGAAGACCTTTCCTTAATACTGCAGGGGCTGTTATTGATTGCAACAAAGGTAATGTCACTTCTCATGTTAATGGCAATGAGCACACGGTACCCTTTCCGAGAAAACAACCTCAAGTTTATAGTATCAACTCTATTGGAAAATTTTCATCGATTATATCTGGAGGTTTTGAATTTCCTCTCCCTACTGTCAAGAAAAAGTATGATATTCTTATTGTTGGGGATTTTCATATCCCCGTTGAGGTAACTTAGTGCTATTCGGAATTTCTCCGGTTCCATGTTAATCGGAATGAGTTTGTTAACAAGACTTGATCAACCTTGTTAGTGGATTCTTTTTGATGAGCATGAGATGGATGAAACTAGAAGCACCACCTTATGTACCCTCTTTATATTTTCTGTTATTTAGTAGAAATAAAGTAAAATAGTATTTTTCTGTCTGTTTCCTGACTTATCCATGCAATATAAAAATATCTCGAAAATAAAAGTCCTCAGCATGCCATGCCAATTTAATATGATTTTTTTGGGAATATTTAAGAATTTACTGTGCAAAAATCATCGCGGGGGGAGCTGCCACCTGGTCACGAGGGTGGAGGGCGCACCCCCTGCCTCGTGGGCCCATGGTGGCCCTCCTCCACTTATCGCTGCACCCATCTTCTTCCTCTGTCTCACACAAACACGAAAAACCAACTCAAGCACGAGTTCCAGCCCCCGTTGCTATGATTTTTGATCTCCTTGCTCAAAGCACCTCTCGCAAAACTGCTTGGGGAGATTGTTCCTTGGTATGTGACTCCTCCATTGGTCCAATTAGTTTTTGTTCTAGTGCTTTATTTATTGCAAATTTGTGCTGCACAGGTGACCATGTTCTTGAGCTTGCATGTCAGGTTTATATGGTTCCAAGTGGTTCCAATGCTTTATATAGGCTCTAGGCACTTGTAGGAGTTGTTGCTATCAATTTTATTGAAGTTGGTTCACTTTTGTTTGAAGTTACTAAAAATTTCAGATTGTTTCAGAATTAATGAAGAGACTTTTGAGGGGCTCGTCGAGCCGAAGCTCGAAGGAAAAACAAAGGGAAGAAGAACAAAAGCCCAAATTTAATTTGCCTCGCACCGCGGAGGTCCTGCCTTGTGAATGGCCTTCCAATGACTTCTTGAGGAGAGCCGGGATTTATGAAGATTTCTATTTATTAATTGAGAATGCTGGCCTCACTGACTTCCTCCGCGACCAACGTCATCAGTATCTCTTACTCACAAATACTTTTGTGCAAAATTTCTACTTTTTCCCTAAGAATTCACCTCCATCGGTAGAATTTCATTTATATGATGTTGTTAAAAGGATGCCATTAGCTGAATTCTGCGAGGTTTGCAAAATACCTTTTGAGGGCACCTTGGATGAACCACACTGTAACGAAGTAGAATCTTTTATTAACACTATCACGGTGGGAGAAACCAGGAAGGTTTCTGATGCAAGAATCACTAGCATACATTTTCCTGTTTTATGCTACTTCGCCTTATTTGCTAGTCGTTGCTTGATAGGTCGTAGAAACTGTGGAAACCTTAGTGTTCCTAATGTTATCATTTTGTTCCATGGTTTATACCGAAATAACTCTGTTAGTATGGGTGGAATTGTTGCTAGACGGTTAAGTCTGAACCGCACTAAAGGCCCTATCTTTAGAGGCATTTATGCCTCACGCCTAGCTGAACATTTTGAAATACCTATTAGGCATGAGGAGAAAGAGGAAACATTGCTTCCCCGTGCTTATTTAGATTATAGGAGTATGATAGCACATGACTTTCTTGTTAAAAGTCGCGAAGGGGAGCTCAAGTATAAATTGTACTTTGATAAACATCACCCTGAGACTATTACTTTGCCTGCTCCCTCTTTGTTTAACTTGTCTGCAGGTCCTCACATCGTTCCGTGGGCGGCCATTCAAGCCTATCGAAATCCTGCACCCGCCCCGGAACTGGAGCCACAAGATGAGCCTCCACGACTATCTGTTTATTCTTGGGATCCAGAGGAGGTTGCCAGCCAGTGGCAACCGGAGCCTTCTTCGTCACAGTATGACCCCAGCTTCACCTATGGATATCCGCCAGGCCATCTCCGGCAATAAACCAACTTAGGCCAAAAGCCTAAGCTTGGGGGAGTACGTATTTCCCACCGACATTACATTCATGTTCAGACACACTCATTGCTAGGTGTCGGTGTTCATACTTTTTCACTGTAATATCCATGCTAGTTTATTTTCTTTTTCCTGCTTTCTTCTTGTGTGTTTAATAAACCTTAAGAAAAACAAAAAAAATAGTAGTAGTTTATTTCCTTGCTGTAGTAATTAAAAGGGAAAACCCAAAAATATTTCCCGTTCTTCTTTTGCTTGTTGGGAGCTTTCCCGTGTAAATAGTTTTTACTTCTTTTCTTTTCTTTTCTTTGGGGGTCAGTAGGAGAAGACCATGATTAAATTGTTGAAGTGGCTCTTATATGCATGATTGTTTATTTAACTTAGAGCCCATATTACTTGTCTTCTCCTGTTTATTGAATGCTTGCAGATTCCAGCTTAGTCCAATGCACGTGCACTCCTATTATTACTCACAACGTTCGGTTGTGCAAGTGAAAGGCAATAATGATGATATATGATGGACTTATTGGGATGAGAAAAGCTGGTATGAACTCGACCTCTCTTGTTTTTGTAAATATGATGATTCATCGTTCCTGAGTTAGCTATTATGAAGTAAGCATATTTGCAATGACAGTTAGAGATTATAGTTGCTTGTGCCATGCTTGATTAGATATGAGTTATAATGGTTTACCTTGCATGCCAACATGCTATTAGAATGATTATGATGTGGTATGATGGGATGGTATCCTCCTTTAAATGAATTGAGTGACTCGACTTGGCACATGTTCACACATGTAGTTGAATCAAATCAACGCATCCTTCATGATATTTATGTTCATGGTGGATTATATCCTACTCAAGCTTATACTTGGTGTGAATTAATTTTAATGCATGTTTACGACTATTGTTGCTCTCTCAGTTGGTCGCTTCCCAGTCTTTTGTAGCCTTCACCTGTACTAAGCGGGAATACTGCCTGTGCATCCAAACTCCTTAAACCCCAAAGTTGTTCCATATGAGTCCACTATACCTTCATATATGCGGTATTTACCTACCGTTCCAAGTAAATTTGATGTGCCAAACTCCAAACCTTCAAATGAAATTCTGTTTTATATGCTCGAGCAGCTCATGTTTCAACTAGGGCTGTCCTTATCTTCCATGTTAGGCGGTTATTCTCAAGAGGAGTGGACTCTGCTCCTCATTCACGAGAAAATGGCTGGTCACCGGGATGCCCAGTCCCATGCTTTATGCAAACTAAATCAAAATAACTGCAAACAAAACTCCCCCTGGGACCCATTGAATGTTGGAGGCACTCGTTGTTTCGAGCAAGCCATGGATTGATGCCTGTGGAGGAGGGGGAGTATAAACCTTACCATTCTGTTTGGGAACCGCCTATAATTTGTTTAGCATGGAAGATATCGTCATCTCATAGTTGTTGCGTTGACAGCAAAAGTATGCCGCTCAAAATGTTATTCAATCTCTATTTTAAAACCGAGCTCTGGCACCTCTACAAATCCCTGCTTCCCTCTGCGAAGGGCCTATCTATTTACTTTTATGTTGAGTCATCACCCTTCTTATTAAAAAGCACCCATTGGAGAGCACACTGTCGTTTGCATTCATTATTATTGGTTTATATTGGGTATGACTTGACTGGATCTCTTTTACCATGAATTACAATGTTTAGTCAGTCATTGATCTTTAAAGGTGCTCTGCATTTATGTTTTGCGGTCTCAGAAAGGGCTAGCGAGATACCATTTTGTTATATCATGTTATGATTATTTTGAGAAAGTGTTGTCATCCGAGTTTTATTATTATAACTCGCTAGCTTATTATGTTATTGATATGAGTAATTGTGAGACCTATGTGCTATTGTGAGTATGGTTAGTTCATAATAATTGCTGAAACTTGAATGCTGGCTTTTCATGTCTACAACAACAAGAGCAAACAGAGTTTGTAAAAGTTTTTCTTTTTCTCTTTCAGTTTGTCAACTGAATTGCTTGAGGACAAGCAAGGGTTTAAGCTTGGGGGAGTTGATACGTCTCCATTGTATCTACTTTTCCAAACACTTTTGCCCTTGTTTTGGACTCTAACTTGTATGATTTGAATGGAACTAACCCGGACTGACGCTGTTTTCAGCAGAATTGCCATGGTGTTGTTTTACGTGCAGAAAATATAAGTTCTCGGAACGACCTGAAACTCCATGGAATATCTTAGGATAATTAATAAAAAATCCTCGCCAAAGATGAAGACCAGGGGGCCCACACCCTGTCCACGAGGGTGGGGGCGCCCCCCCCCCCCCCTTGGGCGCGCCCCCTACCTCGTGGACCCCCTGGTGGCCCTCCGACGCCGACTCCAACTCCATATATTGGCTTTCGGGGAGAAAAAAATCAGATAGAAGAAATCATCACGTTTTACGATACGGAGCTGCCGCCAAGCCCTAATCTCTCTCGGGAGGGCTGATTTGGAGTCCGTTCGGGGCTCCTGAGAGGGGGATTCGTCGTCGTCATCATCATCAACCATCCTCATTCACCAATTTCATGATGCTCACCGCCGTGCATGAGTAATTCCATCGTAGGCTTGCTAGACGGTGATGGGTTGGATGAGATTTATCATGTAATCAAGTTAGTTTTGTTAGGGTTTGATCCCTAGTATCCACTATGTTCTGAGATTGATGTTGCTATGACTTTGCTATGCTTAATGCTTGTCACTAGGGCCCGAGTGCCATGATTTCAGATCTGAACCTATTATGTTTTCATGAATATATGTGAGTTCTTGATCCTATCTTACAAGTCTATAGTCACCTACTATGTGTTATGATCCGGCAACCCCGAAGTGACAATAATCGGAACCACTCCCGGTGATGACCATACTTTGAGGAGTTCATCTATTCACTATGTGCTAATGCTTTGTTCTGGTTCTCTATTAAAAGGAGGCCTTAATATCCCTTAGTTTCCAATAGGACCCCGCTGCCACGGGAGGGTAGGACAAAAGATGTCATGCAAGTTCTTTTCCATAAGCACGTATGACTGTATTTGGAATACATGCCTACATTACATTGATGAACTGGAGCTAGTTCTGTGTCACCCTATGTTATGACTGTTACATGATGAACCGCATCCAGCATAATTATCCATCGCTGTTCCGGTGCATACGAGTTTTCCATATACTGGTTCTCGCTTATTTACTTTTCCGTTGCTACTGTTACAATCACTACAAAATACCAAAAACATTACTTTTGCTGTCTTTACTTTTGTTACTGTTACCACCACTATCATATTACTTTGCTACTAAACACTTTGCTGCAGATACTAAGTTTCTAGGTGTGGTTGAATTGACAACTTAGCTGCTAATACTTGAGAATATTCTTTGGCTCCCCTTGTGTCGAATCAATAAATTTGGGTTGAATACTCTACCCTCGAAAACTGTTGCGATCCCCTATACTTGTGGGTTATTAGTATATCGACCCCCCCCCCTCAAGTCGAAGTTATCGGGGAGGTGGTATATCGACAGCGACATACCCGATAAAAAATAAGAAGAGGAAAAAAAAGAGGATCGATAAGAAGAAAGGAATAGAGAAGATCGAAGAACAAAAGAGGAGAAGAAGAAAGGAATATAGGTGAAGAAGAAGAAACATAGAAATTACTCTATTTTCTTCTTCTTCTCTTCTATTCCTTTCTTCTTCTCCTCTTTTTTTTTATTTTTTTCTCTTCTTATTTATTTCTCCTCTTCGTCCTCTCCTCTTCTTCTCCTTTCTTCTTCTCCTTCTTCCTCTTCTTATTTTCTTTTTCCACTCCTTTTTCTTCTTCTTTCTCTTTTCTTCCTTTTCCTTATTTTACATATGAACCCCCACCCTCCCCCTCATGTCAAAGTTCTCGGGGAGGGGGTATATCGACCCCACCCCCCCTCATGTCAAAGT
>NC_041389.1:725485246-725632555 GCF_002162155.2 Triticum dicoccoides | reverse complement strand
CGGGGAGGGGGTATATCGACAACGATACCCCCCCACACACCTCTTTTTTCTTTTTTTCCTCTTCTTTGCATATGAACATACATACATTTTCTTTTTTTCTTAAATATAACTTTTGCATATATGAACATACATACACAATTTTTTTCTAAAAATGCACATATGAACATATACAGAGAACACACATACATAAAACCTTTCCAAAATATAACTTTTGCATATATATGAACATATACAGAGAACATAACATACATACATTTTTCTAAAAATGCAAAAAAATCATCATATGAACAAAAAAAGCATACATCATCTATCATCAACATCATCATATCTATCATCAACAACATCATCATATATATATGAACAAGAAGAGGACAGGGAGGAAAAGGGGGCCGGTCGGACCGTAGCGCAGGGTGGCGCGGACCATCGGCGAGGGCTCGAGGCAGGGGCGCGGCGACGGCGTCGGGCGTGGCGGCGAGGGCTCGGGGCAGGGGTGCGGTGACAGGGTCGGGGGCAGGGGTGTGGCAACGGTGTTGGGGGCGGCGACGGCGACGCCAACAATGGGGCAGGGGCGATGACAGCGTCGGGGGCATCGGGGGCAGCGACGACGATGACAGGGCGACAGGCAGCGGCAGGGCAGCCTGCCGGCATCGATGTAGTCGGCGTCATTGGGGGCAACTGCGAGATGAGAACTGAAAAATCCTAAGTGCTACCTTATATACCCAGAGCATTGGTCCCGGTTCGTGGCACCAACCGGGACCAATACACCCCTTTAGTCCCGGTTGGTGCCACCGACCGGGACCAAAGGCCTCTTTTCAGCAGCCCAAAGGGCGGGAAGCAGAGGCCTTTGGTCTCGGTTGGTGGCACCAACCTGGACTAAGGGGGGCCTGTGGTCCCGGTCAGACTAAAGGGGTGCCACCAACCGGGACCAAAGGCCCTGTGCTGCCCGCGTCGCGGCCAAAGTTTAGTCCCACCTCGCTAGCTGAGAGAGAACCGTACCTGTTTATAAGGTGCGGTGCCCTGAGCTGTTGAGCTCCTCTCTAAAGCAGGCTTACGGGCCTAACCTCTCTGCACATGCATGTGGGCCTACTGGGCCCTCTACGGGCCTGAATCCTGGCCCACCTGGCTGGTTGGGTTTCTAGTCGTATTCACGCCATGGTGGCCCAGTAGGTGGCATTTTTTTAATTATTTTTACTTTTGGGTAATAAAAACTATAAACTTTCTGTTAGTGCCATTTGTTTTCCAATTTTAATAGTTTAAATTTGAATTCTTTGAAATTTGTGTGAATCACTAGTTTTTGAATAACTTTACTATAAAAATAGATTTTTGAGTGATTCTTTTTCCTCCTGTTTAATATTACTGTGTTTTATTATTATATTCAGAAACAGATTTTGTTATTTTAGTTTCTAACAAAAAATTCTTTATGATAATTCCATTTGCTATTAAAGTTTCTAACAAAAAAATCTTTATGACAATTCTTTTTGCTTTTAATGTTTTGAAAATTCTTTGTTTTTGTTGGGGAACGTACTAATTTCAAAATAATTCCTACGCACACGCAAGATCATGGTGATGCATACAAACGAGAGGTGAGAGTGTGTCCACGTACCCTCGTAGACCGAAAGAGGAAGCGTTATGACAACGCGGTTGATGTAGTCGTACGTCTACACGATCCGACCGATCCAAGCACCGAACGTACGGCACCTCCGAGTTCAGCACACGTTCAGCTCGATGACGATCCCCGGACTCCGATCCAGCATGGTGTCAGGGATGAGTTCCGCCCGCATGACGGCATGGTGACGATGATGATGTTCTACTGATGCAGGGCTTCGCCTAAGCACCGCAACGATATGACTGAGGTGGAATATGGTGGAGGGGGGCACCGCACACGGCTAAGAAACGATCACGAAGATCAACTTGTGTGTCTAGAGGTGCCCCGTGCCCCCGTATATAAAGGAGGGAGGGGGGGTGCGGCCGGCCCCCTAGGGGTGCGCCTGGACCGGGAGTAGGACTCCCCCCTCTTGCCTTGTTGGAGAAGGAAGGGGGAAGGGGGAAAGAGGAAAGGTGGGCGCCGCCCCCCCCCCCTTCCTTGTCCTATTCAGACTAGGGGGGAGGGGCGCGCGGCCTGCCCTGGCCGGCCCTCCTCTTCTCCCTTATGGCCCATGTAGGCCCATTAACCCCGGGGGGGGGGGGTTCCGGTAACCCCCCGGTACTCCGGTAAAATCCCGATTTCACCCGGAATGATTCCGATATCCAAATACAGGCTTCCAATATATCAATCTTTATGTCTTGACCATTTCGAGACTCCTCGTCATGTCTGTGATCACATCCGGGACTCCAAACAACCTTCGGTACATCAAAACTTATAAACTCATAATAAAACTGTCATTGTAACGTTAAGCGTGCGGACCCTACGGGTTCGAGAACTATGTAGACATGACCTAGAACTGTTTCCGGTCAATAACCAATAGCGGAACCTGGATGCTCATGTTGGCTCCTACATATTCTACGAAGATCTTTATCGGTCAAACCGCATAACAACATACGTTGTTCCCTTTGTCATCGGTATGTTACTTGCCCGAGATTCTATCGTCGGTATCCAATACCTAGTTCAATCTCGTTACCGGCAAGTCTCTTTACTCATTACGTAATGCATCATTCTGTAATCAACTCATTGGTCACATTGCTTGCAAGGCTTATAGTGATGTGCATTACCGAGAGGGCCCAGAGATACCTCTCCGACAATCGGAGTGACAAAACCTAATCTCGAAATACGCCAACTCAACATCTACCTTTGGAGACACCTGTAGAGATCCTTTATAATCACCCAATTACGTTGTGACGTTTGGTAGCACACAAAATGTTCCTCCGGTAAACGGGAGTTGCATAATCTCATAGTTGTAGGAACTTTGTATAAGTCATGAAGAAAGCAATAGCAACATACTAAACGATCAAGTGCTAGGCTAACGGAATGGGTCAAGTCAATCACATCATTCTCCTAATGATGTGATCTCTTTAATCAAATGACAACACATGTCTATGGTTAGGAAACATAACCATCTTTGATTAATGAGCTAGTCAAGTAGAGGCATACTAGTGACATTAAGTTTGTCTATGTATTCACACATGTATCATGTTTCCGGTTAATACAATTCTAGCATGAATAATAAACATTTATCATGATATGAGGAAATAAATAATAACTTTATTATTGCCTCTAGGGCATATTTCCTTCAGTTTTTACTTATTTATTAAAGTTTATTTTGTTTCTACTTATTTATTTCCTTTTATTTTTGCTTTTTTATTTATTTTATGAAAACTTTTTCTTTTTTGCTTTTTTATTATATTTTGTTTCTACTTACTGTTGCTATTTTTATTTATTTTATTAAAGTTTGTTTATTTTACTTTATTAAAGTTTATTTTTTTCTACTTATTTATTTTCTTTCCTTTTTTGCTTTATGTAAAAAATTTGCTTTCAATGTTTTACACAAAAAAGCCCTCTCCCCTTCATTGGTCCCTGTTCGTGCCATGAACCGGTTCTAAAGACACACCTTTGGACCCGGTTCATGGTACCAACCGGGTCCAATGGTGGTGGTCCAGGAGCAAGGCCCATTGGTCCCAGTTCTAGCCACCAACCTGGACCAAATGTGTCAGACGAACCGGGACCAATGCCCCAACGAGGCCCGGCAGCCCCCCTGGCCTCACGAACCGGCACCAATGGGCCCATGGGTCCCGGTTCGTGACCGAACCGGGACTAATGGGCTGACCTGGCTCGAACGTATGCCCTATTTTCTACTAGAGGTAGAGGCCCTCCGTGATCGATTCCCCCTCCGGCGGAGCGTCGGAAAAGGCTCCAAGATGGGATCTCACGGGTACAGAAGGTTGCGGCGGTGGAAATAGTTTTTCGTGGTGCTCCTGGATGTTTTCGGGGTATGTACGTAGATATATATAGGCGAAGGAAGTTGGTCAGGGGAGCCATGAGGGGCCCACGAGGTAGGGGCGCCCTCCCCCTAGGGCGCGCCTTGCACCCTCGTGGCCGCCTCGGCTGCTTCTTGACGTCCACTCCAAGTCTCCTTGATTGCGTTTGTTCCAAAAAGATCGCTCCCGAAGGTTTCATTCCGTTTGGACTCCTTTTGATATTCCTTTTCTGTGAAACACTAAAATAGGCAAAAAAAACAGCAATTCGGGCTGGGCCTCCGGTTAGAAGGTTAGTCCCAAAATGATATAAAAGTATATAGTAAAGCCCATAAACATCCAAAACGGGTAATATAATAGCATGGAACAATCAAAAATTATAGATACGTTGGAGACGTATCAGACGCCGGGTTGTTGGGTGGAGGAGTTACCTTCAGTGCTTTGCAGTATCAATACCACCCCCAACAGATCTATGGGTTACACGCCTTTCTTCATGGTTTACGGAGCCGAAGCGGTTCTCCCTAGTGACATCCGTCACGACTCACCCCGCATGGTGGCTTATGTTCAAGCTGATAATGAACAAGCACGCCAGGATGCACTTGACCTGTTAGATGAGGAGCGTGACCTTGCGGCGACTCGCTCGCCGATTTACCAACAAGATCTGCACCGTTACCACAACCGCCAGGTTAAGTCCAGAACCTTTCAAGAAGGTGATTTGGTGCTTCGGCTCATCCAGGATCAAACTGATGTGCACAAGTTATCCCCGCCTTGGGAAGGACCCTTTATGGTCAGCAAGAACTTGAACAATGGGTCATACTACCTTATCGATATTCGAGAGCACAAGAACTCACGTAATTCGGAGGAGGAGACCCGCTGGCCGTGGAATATTGCTCATCTTCGGCCTTACTACACTTGAGCCACTGGCTCTTATGATGTACATATTTTGACAATGAATATATTATGATGTTTATAATAAAGCTGGCATCCTTGATAAGGCAGGGCCTCTGTCGTTTCATCTTCAAAGCTAATGATTCTTTTTCATCATAATCTCAAAAGGTCATTTGGGGGCTTCCTGTTCAAACATAGGTGTATTCACCAAAGAGAACATAGCTGTCGGTACCCTCTTGATCGGCGCAATGCCAAAACTTCAAGGCCATTTGGGGGCTTCCTGTTCAAACATATGTGTATTCACCAAAGAGAACATAGTTGTCGGTACCCTCTTGATCGACGCAATGCCAAAACTTCAAGGTCATTTGGGGGCTTCCTGTTCAAACATAGGTGTATTCACCAAAGAGAACATAGCTGTCGGTACCCTCTTGAACGGTGCAATGCTAAAACTTATGGTCACTAGGGGGCTTCCTGATCGTATTCGAATCGTAGCTGTCATTACCCTTTTGATCGGTGCAATGCCACAAACCACTTGGGGGCTTCCTGATCGTATTCGAATCAGAGCTATTTATAACCCTTTTGGTCCGGCTTCCTGCTCGTATTCGAAGCATAGCCTCGTTTTCTCGTTTTGCTTGATTTTTGAACATTTTTCCAGTTCATCTTGATGCCATCCTGATATATGGTTTAAAGTGATTAAGGCTATATAGCCTTAATTCTCACAGCTCATATCTGAAGCATATTCGTGGTTTTTGTTAACCCGGCCTGGCTTTGGATGACAAGTCGCCAGCATATGACAAAATTAAATACTTGGAAGTATTGGCTTCTAAGTTTTGGGTTATCACCCTTACTGCATTGGTCTCATAAGCCGGCAGTATAATTCAATATCATAGGTATGATATTTTTTGTTATAATTATATCTAATTATGATTAAACCGGCCCCATTTATAAACTGTTTTACACATCAGTTATATATGGGATGTTATGGCCTGCCCCGCGGTAAACCGCCAGGGTTCTTGTGATCTACTTGTGTGCAGGCTCAGATTAAATTTTATCTGCATAACTCAGCATCATCATAAGGATATAATAATAATTTTCAAGTGGCAGATCAAACAGTGTTGGGCATACCACAAACGTGCATGATGGCACGACAAGGAAAAGTTTTACTAGCCTATTACATGACTCAAGGAGCCAAATGATTAAGTGTTTTTCAGAAGATCAAATATGTAAACCGCCAGACGGGTCAATCTTCATGGCCTTCATGATTCGAAGTTTCTGGGTCATCCTTCTCCGCTTCTTTGTCCTCCTCTGCTGCCTGGAAGGTTGGTGATTGATAACCCACAAGTGTAGGGGATCGCAACAGCTTTCGAGGGTAGAGTATTCAACCCAAATTTATTGATTCGACACAAGGGGAGCCAGAGAATATTCTTAAGTATTAGCAGTTGAGTTGTCAATTCAACCACACCTGGATAACTTAGTATCTGCAGCAAGGTATTTAGTAGCAAAGTAATATGATAGTAACTGTAACAATAGCAAAAGTAAAGATAGCAGTATGGTAGTGATTGTAACAGTAGCAACGGAAAAGTAAATAAGCGAAGCACAATATGTGAAAAGCTTGTAGGCATTGGATCAGTGATGGATAATTATGTCGGATGTGATTCCTCATGTAATAGTTATAACATAGGGTGACACAAAACTAGCTCCAGTTCATCAATGTAATGTAGGCATGTATTCCGAATATAGTCATACATGCTTATGGAAAAGAACTTGCATGACATCTTTTGTCCTACCCTCCCGTGGCAGCGGGGTCCTAATGGAAACTAAGGGATATTAAGGCCTCCTTTTAATAGAGAACTAGACCAAAGCATTAGCACTTAGTGAATACATGAACTCCTCAAACTACGGTCATCACCGAGAAGTATCTCGATTATTGTCACTTCGGAGTTGTCGGATCATAACATAATAGGTGACTATAGACTTTCAAGATAGGATCATGAACTCACATATATTCATGAAAACATAATAGGTTCAGATCTGAAATCATGGCACGCAGGCCCTAGTGACAAGCATTAAGCATAGCAAAGTCATTGCAACATCAATCTCAGAACATAGTGGATAGTAGGGATCAAACCCTAACAAAACCAACTTGATTACATGGTAAATCTCATCCAACCCATCACCGTCCAGCAAGCCTACGATGGAATTACTCACGCACGGCGGTGAGCATCATGAAATTGGTGATGGAGGATGGTTGATGATGACGACATCGACGAATGCCCCTCTCCGGAGCCCCGAACAGACTCCAGATCAGCCCTCCCGAGAGGTTTTAGGGCATGGCGGTGGATCCATATCGTAAAACGCGATGAAACTTCCTCTCTAAACTTTTTCAAAACTTTATCAAGGTATGTGCTTTGTGAAAGTCCAATTAAGCGTCTTGATCTATCTCTATAGATCTTGATGCCTAATATGTAAGCAGCTTCACCGAGGTCTTTCATTGAAAAACTTTTATTCAAGTATCCCTTTATGCTATCCAGAAATTCTATATCATTTCCAATTAACAATATGTCACTACATATAATATCAAAAATGCTACAGAGCTCCCACTCACTTTCTTGTAAATACAGGCTTCTCCAAAAGTCTGTATAAAATCATATGCTTTGATCACACTATTAAAGCGTTTATTCCAACTCCGAGATGCTTGCACCAGTCCATAAATGGATCGCTGGAGCTTGCACACTTTGTTAGGACCTTTTGGATCGACAAAACCTTCCGGTTGCATCATATACAACTCTTCTTCCAGAAAACCATTCAGGAATGCAGTTTTTACATCCATTTGCCAAATTTCATAATCATAAAATGTGGCAATTGCTAACATGATTCAGACAGACTTAAGCATCGCTGCGGGTGAGAAAGTCTCATCGTAGTCAACCCCTTGAACTTGTCGAAAACCTTTTGCAACAAGTCAAGCTTTGTAGACAGTTATATTACCATCAGCGTCAGTCTTCTTCTTGAAGATCCATTTATTCTCAATGGCTTGCCGATCATCGGGCAAGTCAACCAAAGTCCATACTTTGTTCTCATACATGGATCCTATCTCAGATTTCATGGCTTCAAGCCATTTTGCGGAATCTAGGCTCATCATCGCTTCCTCATAGTTCGTAGGTTCGCCATGGTGAAGTAACATGACTTCCAGAGTAGGATTAGCGTACCACTCGGGTGCGGATCTTACTCTGGTAGACCTATGAGGTTTAGTAGAAACTTGATCTGAAGTTTCATGATCAATATCATTAGCTTCCTCACTAATTGGTGTAGTTGTCACAGGAACCGGTTCTTGTGATGAACTACTTTCCAATAAGGGAGCAGGTACAGTTACCTCATCAAGTTCTACTTTCCTCCCACTCACTTCTTTCGAGAGAAACTCCTTCTCTAGAAAGGATCCAAATTTAGCAACGAAAATCTTGCCCTCAGATCTATGATAGAAGGTGTACCCAATAGTCTCTTTTGGGTATCCTATGAAGACACATTTCTCCGATTTGGGTTCGAGCTTATCTGGTTGAAGTTTCTTCACATAAGCATCGCAGCCCCAAACTTTAAGAAACGACAACTTTGGTTTCTTGCCAAACCACAGTTCATAAGGCGTCGTCTCAACGGATTTTGATGGTGCCCTATTTAACATGAATGCAGTCGTCTCTAAAGCATAACCCCAAAACGATAGCGGTAAATCGGTAAGAGACATCATAGATCGTACCATATCCAGTAAAGTACGATTACGACGTTCGGACACACCATTTCGTTGTGGTGTTCCGGGTGGCGTGAGTTGCGAAACTATTCCGCATTGTTTCAAATGTAAACCAAACTCGTAACTCAAATATTCTCCTCCACGATCAGATTGTAGAAATTTTATTTTCTTGTTACGATGATTTTCCACTTCACTCTGAAATTCTCTGAACTTTTCAAATGTTTCAGACTTGTGTTTCATCAAGTAGATATACCCATATCTGCTCAAATCATCTGTGAAGGTGAGAAAATAACGATACCCACCGCGAGCGTCAATATTCATTGGACCACATACATCAGTATGTATGATTTCTAACAAATCAGTTGCTCACTCCATAGTTCCGGAGAACGGCGTTTTAGTCATCTTGTCCATGAGGCACGGTTCGCAAGTACCAAGTGATTCATAATCAAGTGATTCCAAAAGTCCATAAGTATGGAGTTTCTTCATGCGCTTTACACCGATATGACCTAAATGGCAGTGCCACAAATAAGTTGCACTATCATTATCAACTCTGCATCTTTTGGCTTCAACATTATGAATATGTGTATCACTACTATCGAGATTTAATAAAAAATAGACCACTCTGTAAGTGTGCATGACCATAAAAAATATTACTCGTATAAATAGAACAACCATTATTCTCTAATTTAAATGAATAACTGTCTCGAATCAAACAAGATCCAGATATAATGTTCATGCTCAACGCTGGCACCAAATAACAATTATTTAGGTCTAAAACTAATCTCGATGGTAGATGTAGAGGTAGCATGCCGAGCGCGATCATATCGACTTTGGAACCATTTCCCACGCGCATCGTCACCTCGTCCTTAGCCAATCTTCGCCTAATCCGTAGTCCCTGTTTCGAGTTGCAAATATTAGCAACAGAACCAGTATCAAATACCCATGTACTATTGCGAGCATTAGTAAGGTACACATCAATAACATGTATATCACATATACCTTTGTTCACTTTGCCATCCTTCTTATCCGCCAAATATTTGGGGCAGTTCCGCTTCCGGTGTCCAGTCTGCTTGCAGTAGAAGCACTCAGTCTCAGGCTTAGGTCCAGACTTGGGTTTCTTCTCTTGAGCAGCAACTTGTTTGTTGTTCTTCTTGAAGTTCCCCTTCTTCTTCCCTTTGCCCTTTTTCTTGAAACTGGTGGTCTTATTGACCATCAACACTTGATGCTTGTCGGTGTCAAAACCGGCGGATCTCGGGTAGGGGGTCCCGAACTGTGCGTCTAGGCGGATGGTAACAGGAGACAAGGGACACGATGTTTTACCCAAGTTCGGGCCCTCTTGATGGAGGTAAAACCCTACGTCCTGCTTGATTGATATTGATATTGTGGATGTTTACAAGAGTGGATCTACCACGAGATCAAGGAGGCTAAACCCTAGAAGCTAGCCTATGGTATGATTGTAATGGTTGTTGTTGTGTCCTATGGACTAGAGCCATCCGGTTTATATAGACACCGGAGAGGGCTAGGGTTACACAGAGTCGGTTACAATGGTAGGAGATCTACATATCCGTATCGCCAAGCTTGCCTTCCACGCCAAGGAAAGTCCCATCCGGACACGGGGCGAAGTCTTCAATCTTGTATCTTCATAGTCTTGGAGTCCGGTCGATGATGATAGTCTGGCCGATGATAGTTCGGCCGATGATGGTAGTCCGGCTATCCGGACACCCCCTAATCCGGGACTCCCTCAGTAGCCCCCGAACCAGGCTTCAATGACGATAAGTCCAGCATGTGTGTAGTCTTCGGCGTTGCAAGGCGGGTTCTCCTTCAAGTTCTATGTACCTGCCGAACAGTGTCCGGCTTCCTCATCAATGTTGCGCGTCTTGGCTTCCACGCCCAATAATGGCCTTCTTCCATGCGCCGCGCGAATGTGAAAGCCAGAGTGTCTTTTATGTTTTACCCCCTAGTTGTGCGAATAATCTGCCTATAAGGGAGGCAAGAATCCAGATCCAAATCACCATCTTCCTCCCACAAATACTCATCGGAGCGCTTTCGACCAAGAATCCATTCCATCATGGACCGTCAATGCGGCTCCTCTTCTCGCGCTCCCAGCCCTTTGCCAGGAGATTGGAGGAGATGCTCTATTCCGCACAGCGAGCTGGTGAAGCTCCAAGCGGGGGGATATCTCCCTCCGGCCTTCATGGTTCCGGTTCGAGCCGGGCTGGCCACCTACAAAGGTGGGAAGCAAGCGGAGGTTACCCCAAATCCCAACAAAGGGGAGCGGGTATGCTTCGTCCCCTATCTGATAAGGGGGCTCGGATTTCCTGTACATCCATTCCTCCGTGGGCTCCTGGAGTTCTACGGACTCCAGCTTCATCACCTCACGCCCGCCTCAATCCTGCATATTGCGGGTTACGTAGCTCTTTGCGAGCTATTCCTGGGCGTCGAGCCCTATTTCGTGATGTGGAAGAGGTTGTTCTGCCTTGTACCCCGTTCTCACGAGGGGTCCATATATCAAGTGGGCGGCGCCGAAATATGGCGCATTGCCGGGACCGGATATCCATCCGGAACCCCTAAGAAGGCGTCCGAAGACTGGCCTTCGGAATGGTTTTATATAGAAGACGCTCCGCTGCCGGACCCTGTTCGGATCAGCCTCCCGGAGTTCAGCAATGCTCCTCTGAAGAAACGCCTTAGTTGGCATCCGCGGACCCCCCAACTGGAGGAAGACAAGAGCGTCCATTATTTGATGGGCCGAATAAGGTTACTGGCCCATGCTGGATTGACCATGATTGGAGTCATGGCGACATGCATTATGCGGGGGGTGCAGCCACTACAATACAGGGGCCACCCCATGTGGGATTTCAACGGGGAGGACGATGCCACCCGTCATGGCCGCAAAGGGCCGGATTCGGTCGAAGATCTGGTGACGATCCTGTCCGGCCTGTATAAGGGGGAGAAGGAGGATTTCCTTCGGACGAACCCGTTAAATGGGTTCTCCATGAATAATCCCCGGCCTTGGGTAAGCGAACACTCTGCGTGCCCGACTCATGCTTTTTGAAATTTAAGTTTCTTATATTGTGTTCTTCTTTCGACGCAGGAGCTGCGCCGGATCATGGAGGACATGCTAAGTCCAGCTCCGCAACCCGAGGATCCAGAGAGGTCCCGGGATCCGGCCTCCGAAGAGGATCCGGACATAATGGTGGAGCTAATCGACGGGGTGTTCCACCAGCTCAGCATGGACAATGCTTTAGTCGCCATCACGGCCGACTATCCCGGACTATATCCGGCTTCCCAGGTGATTGCGACCGAAGTCCTGACACCGTCATTCCTTCCTTGCTTACTTCTGACCACCGTATACGATGGCGCTGAGCAGGAGGCGCCCCTAGGGCGAGAAGCCGAGCCCGCGGTGGCTGGCCAACAAGGGCCAATCCGGACCAGTAGGCGGAAGAGGAGCGCGGCGCGGACTGAAACGTCGCCGCAAAGGTGTAGCTCACAATTCATTATTTAGAGCAACGTTCCTAGGAAGCGTTTGAGTGCTCATGACTTTTGTAGGGAAAAAAGCGTCCGCCGGACTGCGGGCGTGGAGGTTGCCAATCCAACCTCTACCAGCCAGGCTCCAGCACCTGGTCTGGAGTGGGAGGCGAGCGCAAGGCGCGAGCCGGACGTTCCTCCGACGGAGGATGCCGACAGACTATCCGCCACCAAGTCTGAGGTGGAGAGTGCCCTGAATCACAGGCACCGTCGGACAGTATTTCGTGACGCGTGCTTCTCCCCCGAGGCGTTGAATGCCTTTAACACGGGGGTCGCGCACCTTCGTGCTGCTCAAGATGGTTTTACCAGAGCCACGGAGCAGTATGTAAAAGACATACGGGTAAGAGAATTTTATAGTTATATATGCCAGTAGCCCCCGAGACTTAAAATAGTTATATTAACTGATTTAAGGATCATATGAAACGTAGAATCTTACCGAGAAGAATACCCAACTGTCTCAGGAGCTGCAAGAGTGCAAGGCCCAACTTGAGGCCGCACTCTCTGGCGTAGGAGGAAACGCAAGGACCTCTCCTGGTAATGCATTATTTTAGAAAGATAAGTAGCGTTTGGCCTTTGCGCAAGTCTAAAAAATGACGTTGCAGGTGCTGCCGGACAAGATCCGGACAGGCAAGAACTTCTGCGCCAACTAAAGGCCGGCGAGAGGGTGCTGCATAAGGTGCAGCATGAAAGGAACAAGCTCCAGGATGCCCATGCCCAGCTAGGAGAAGAGCTGAAAGGCGTTCGGGCTAAGCTGTCGGGCTCCGTTAAGGAGAATCAGCAACTTCATCGCGGCATCTATAGTAAGTGCTTGAGCGAACTCCTTTGAGAAGAAGAGTTCGGCGAGGAAGTCAATTTGACAGAACATGTCTGCAGGTATGCTCACAGGTCGCCCTGCGGAGGAGATGCCCGTATCAACGGGTGATCAACTTCCCGAATTGTTGCAACTGATCGAACGAGTTCGGCAGGCAATGAGCGGCGTCATCCAGGCTTTATGGCCAGCCTTCTCCTTGCCCGAGGGCCTTGGGGAGCTTGCGGAGAAGCTGCAGGGAATGCGGCAGCGCTTCCATTTATGGAAGATTTCGGCCTGCCGCCAAGGTGCTAGGGAGGCCTGGGCCATGGTGAAGACGCGGTACAAGAAGGCGGATCCCAACCACATGGCTGAAGTCGGACATGTGGGGCCCGATGGGAAGGAGATCCCTGTGAGTTTAGTATACGGCCAAGTAGAGTTGGCCGCTAAATTTTCCCAATAGGACTATAAATTAGACAACCTGTTAGACGGGATTGAGGAAGAATACAATCAGTCGATTTGACAATGTATTATAAAATGACATATAAAATGCCTTCTACCCGGATTGTAGATCATTTGTCTTTGCCGACCTTTTCGCTTCGACCTCGGGACCCTAGAGTCCGGAGTGTGTCCGAATACCTTCTCGGTTATGAAATAACCGGGGTATGCATGGAGACCAGGCGTAAGGGTCATTAGTGCTTTATCAGACAAGTGCCCAACTAGTTATGTTATATTACATGGGTAGTAAGAAACATCTTCCAGGGAGAATAGTTCCGTTAAGGGTTCCTTTCCTCTGGGGGTGGCATGCCCTAAAGTGCATGTCCGGACTGCGAAAAAAGCAGAAAAACATCTGGAGGCAGATAAATAAGTGGATAAAAAATCATCTTTTAAGTCACCGACCGAATATTCCCTTAAGAACGCTAGCTTTCGGCTTCACCCAGTCTGAGGTACACATCCGGCTGACCCGGCAGTAACAATCGCAGAGGTGCTCCCTTTACCTCCTAGCCGAACAATTGGGAATGTAGGGGTAAGCACAGGAGCCAGGCAACCCAGCTTGGCCAAAACTTAAGTCATATCGATGCATATAATGGTGAATAAAAGGTACATGTGGAGGCTTGACACATGTGCTGGGCATGAAGCCCTTATAATTAAGCTTCTTGTAAAGAAGCCCCCAGGTATAATGAGTGCGGATAGCACATCAATTGCGCGCGAACGTTGCGCAAGTAGGCCCTTTAAGGCTTGGATGAATAGGGTTGAGAAGAAAAAATATAAACAAAAGGCAGCTGAAGTAAAAAAAAATTGGACGGGGGGAAAGGGACGAACTCTTAGTCTGGCGCTAGGCATAGAATCTTCGGAGGCGGGCTGCGTTCCATGGGTTCGGCTCGAGTCGGTTATCCGATGCATTTCGTAGACGGTACGCTCCGCCGGTCAGGACTTGATCGATGATGAAGGGGCCTTCCCATTTGGGCTTGAGCTTGTCCTTTTTCTTTTCCGGCAGGCGTAGAACTAGTTCGCCAACGTTGTAAGTCTTGGCCCGTACTTCTCTGCTTTGGTATCTTTGAGCCTGCTACTGATAGAATGCGGAACGAGCCTTGGCGATGTCGCGTTCTTCCTCCAATGCGTCCAAGCTGTCCTGTCGATCCAACTCGGCTTCTCTTTCTTCGTACATGCGCACTCGAGGTGAGTCATGAATTATGTCGCAGGGCAAAACTGCTTCTGCGCCGTATACCATAAAAAATGGTGTGAATCCGGTAGTACGGTTAGGCGTTGTCCGCAGCCCCCAGAGTAAGGAGTCGAGCTCCTCTACCCAGTGCGTGTCAGATTTCGTAAGGGACCGCACTAGTCTGGGTTTGATGCCGCTCATTATTAGACCATTTGCTCGTTCCACTTGACCGTTGGTTTGAGGATGATAGACTGAAGCGTAATCGAGCTTGATGCCCATATTTTTGCACCATGATTTAACCTCATCGGCCGTGAAGTTCGTGTCGTTATCGGTGATGATGTTGTGGGGGACACCATAACGGTGTACTACCCCGGATATAAAGTCTATCACTGGTCCGGACTCTGCCATTTTAACTGGCTTGGCCTCTATCCATTTGGTGAATTTATCCACCATGACCAATAGGTACCTTTGCTTGTGGGTTCCCCCTTTAAGTGGTCCAACCATGTTAAGCCCCCAGACTGCGAACGGCCAGGTAATGGGTATAGTTTTGAGGGCGGTGGGTGGCATATGGCTCTGATTAGCAAAGAGCTGACAACCGACGCATCTTTGGACTAAGTCCTGAGCATCTGCTCGGGCCGTCGGCCAATAAAATCCTGTACGGAATGCCTTTCCTACAAGGGTCCGAGCTGCGGCATGGTGTCCACCTAGTCCGGCGTGAATTTCAGCCAGGAGGTTTCGCCCTTCCTCTTCGGAGATACACCTTTGAAGGACTCCGGTTGTGCTTTTCTTATAAAGTTCTCCCTCATAGACCTTGTAGGCTTTAGATCGCCGGACAATGCAGCGGGCCTCATTTTGGTCTTCGGGAAGCTCCTGCCTAAGCAAGTAGGCGAGGAATGGTTCTGTCCACGGGGCAATTACTGCCATTATGTCGTGGGCTGAAGGTGTTATGTCATCGGCTGAATCGCCGGTTGGTGTGGCTTGTTCCGGTTTGTTATTTCTGGACTCCTCTTCCCATAGTACGGATGGCTTGAAGAGCCATTCCAGGAAGATATTAGGAGGGACAGCGTTGCGTTTTGCGCTGATGCATGCCAGTACGTCGGCTGCTTGGTTATTATCCCGGGCTACGTGATGGAATTCAAGTCCTTCAAACCGGGCTGACATTTTTAGGACAGCGTTGCGATATGCTGCCATTTTCGGATCTTTGGCATCAAAGTCTCCGTTTATTTGGGATATTGCGAGGTTTGAATCCCCGCGCACCTCTAGGCGTTGAATGCCCATGGAGATTGCCATCCGAAGACCATGTAAAAGGGCCTCTTATTCGGCTGCGTTGTTGGAGTCCGTGTACATTATCTGAAGTACGTATTGGACTGTGTCCCCAGTCGGGGACGTCAATACGACACCAGCCCCCAATCCGGCTAACATTTTAGAGCCGTCGAAGTGCATAATCCAATTGGAGTATGCGCCGTACTCTTTAGGGAGTTCGGCTTCGGTCCATTCAGCGACAAAGTCAACCAAAACTTGTGACTTTATAGCTCGCTGAGGTTTGTAAGTTATATCAAATGGTAAGAGCTCAATGGCCCATTTTGCAATCCTGCCCGTCGCGTCGCGGTTGTTTATAATGTCGTTAAGTGGTACTTCAGAGGCCACTATTATCGAACACTCTTGAAAGTAGTGTCGGAGCTTCCGGGATGCCATGAACACCGCGTATGCTATCTTCTGATAGTGCGGGTAACAGGATTTGCAGGGGGTTAACACAGTGGATACGTAGTATACTGGTTTTTGAAGAGGGAATTTATGCCCTTCTGTCTCTCGTTCGACGACGAGTACCGCGCTTATAACTTGATGTGTTGCTGCGATGTATAACAACATTGGTTCGCCCAGGTTGGGCGCAGCCAGGACCGGATTTGTTGCCAATATGGCCTTTATTTCTTCGAGTCCGGCGGTGGCAGCATCCGTCCACTCGAAGAGATCGGTGCGCCTAAGGAGGCGATAGAGGGGCAATGCCTTTTCTCCTAGACGGGAGATAAAGCGGCTTAGAGCCGCCACGCGTCCAGTCAATTTTTGTATTTGCTTGAGGTCTTTTGGGATATCTAGCTGTGACAGAGCTCGGATCTTGGCTGGGTTTGCTTCAATTCCTCTACCGGATACGATGAAGCCCAGCAGCTTTCCAGCTGGTACGCCGAAAACGCATTTTTCCGGACTCAGCTTGATGTCATATGCTCTGAGGTTGTCGAATGTGAGCCTCAAGTCGTCTACTAGAGTTTCGACGTGTTTAGTTTTGACGACTACGTCGTCTACGTATGCCTCTACTATTTTGCCGATCTCGGTAGCCAGACATGTCTGAATCATGCGCTGATATGTTGCGCCGGCGTTTTTAAGTCCGAAAGGCATCGTGTTGAAGCAGAATGATCCATATGGAGTAATGAATGCCGTTGCGGCTTGATCCGCTTCTGCCATCTTGATTTGATGATAGCCGGAGTATGTGTCCAGGAAGCACAATGAATCGTGCCCTGCAGTGGCATCGATGATTTGGTCGATGCGGGGGAGGGGGAAGGGATCCTTTGGGCAGGCTTTATTTAGGTCTTTGAAATCGACGCATAGGCGCCAGGATTTGTCCTTCTTTGGTACCATTACCAGGTTTGCTAGCCAATCCGGATGTTTGATGTCTCTGATGAATCCGGCTTCCAATAGTTTGGCTAGCTCTTCTCCCATTGCCTGTCTTTTGGGTTCGGAAAATCGTCGAAGAGCCTGTTTGACTGGCTTGAATCCTTTTAGGATGTTTAGGCTGTGTTCTGCCAATCTGCGTGGGATTCCGGGCATATCCGAGGGGTGCCAGGCAAAAATGTCCCAATTTTCTCGAAGGAATTCTCACAGTGCGGCGTCTACATCAGGGTTCAATTGTGCCCCGATGGAGGCCGTCTTTGTCGGGTCCGTTGGGTGGACCTGGAATTTTACTATTTCATCTGCTGGTTTAAAGGAGGTGGACTTGGATCTCTTATCGAGTATCACATCGTCCCTATTCACCGTAGAGCGCAGCGCGGTGAGTTCCTCTGCCGCTAGGGCTTCGGATAGTGCCTCTAAGGCTAATGCGGTTGTCTTGTTTTCGGCGCGGAGTGCTATGTCTGGGTCACTAACGAGAGTGATTATTCCGCCGGGCCCAGGCATTTTGAGCTTCATGTACCCGTAATGGGGTACGGCTTGAAAAATTGTGAATGCCTCTCGTCCTAATATAGCGTGATATCCGCTGTTGAACGGGGCCACTTGGAACGTGACTTCTTCGGATCTGTAATTGTCCGGCGAGCCGAATACCACATCGAGTGTGATTTTTCCTGTGCAGCGCGCCTCCCGGCTAGGGATTATTCGTCTAAAGGTTGTGCTGCTTCGCTCAATGCGGCTCCAGTCTATTTCCATTTTTTGAAGGGTTTCCTTGTAGATGAGGTTTAATCCGCTGCCGCCATCCATGAGGACTTTTGTAAGTCGAAAGCTGTCCACTATTGGACTAAGTACCAGTGCGGCTGGAGCTCGGGCTGTTCGGGATTTAGGTTCGTTGCTGGCGTTGAAGGTGATGGCTGTGTCACTCCATGGATTAGTTGTTGCTACTTGGTAGACTTCGGCAAGGCTGCGGATTGTTCGTTTCCGCATATTGTTTGATGCGAAAGTCTCGAAGACTGTTGATACCGTACCGGTATTGTTGGAGTGGTTTTCCGGGGCTAGAAGCTCCTCTCCACTTTTGGCCACCTGCCGTAATATCCAACATGCTCGAAGGCTATGTGTTGGGACGGCGCCTTCTGTACTGTGAATTTTACAGGGTCCGCTAAGCCATCCCTCCAGTACGGTTCCATGCCCTCTATGGGGTATTTGCTTTTTGATTTTTGTATCTGGTGACTGAGTGTAATGCACCCTTTTGTTGCGGACTAGGGTTGTATTCGGGGCCGGATTATCCCAAAACTTATTTTCGGTTGTCCAGAAACTCTCCATCGCACAGTACTTTCGTACTATGGACGCCAGGTCGGCGAAGCGTGTAATTTCACGACGGCTGACGGCGTTCAAGATTCCCTCGTCCGTGCAATTATTGCAAAAAATTGAGATTGCGTTTTCCTCTTGGTAGTCCTTTATCCTGTCCATAACCAGGAGGAATCTGGCCCAGTAGTGATGTACTGTCTCAGCGGGCTCTTGCCGAATTAGAGATAGATCGCATATGTCTGGGCGGGTGGGTGGAATTAAGTCCGGAACCCTACCCATCTCAAGGCTCGAGGGCTGAGAAGTTTCCAAATTTGGAAGCTTGGATTGCTGGACGTTGTCCAACGAGTCCGGTCCGATGCCTGACTTTAAGTTCAGTGCTTGATTGAAGTCCTTCCCTCCGTGGGAATCCGGCATGGGGGGTTCGGGAGCCCGGACATGACTAGTTTTCAATACAGGAGAAGAGTCGCCGCATTGTTCCTCTACCACTGCAACGTGGTGGGTGACCTGGGAGAGTTAATCTCTCTCAGATCGGTTTTAAGCCCAATCTGATTGTAGTCTGTAGCGACTCCCAGGGCGGCGATGCGATCCAAGAGCTCGTTTACGGACGAGAGCTCTATTCGATCCAGCCGCTCGGCGAATTCCGAGCTGACGTGAAGATTGCTTTTGACGACTTGAGAGGTCATTGTCGAAGCGGTGGCCGGACAGGCAGTCATAAGAAAACCACCTAGCCGGATAGTTTGGCCGGCGGCCAAGGCTCCTTTGGCGAAAATACCGTCCTTGAAGACGGGAGGAGGCATCCTTCCTATCGGTGACGGCACAAAGGAACTCTCAATGAAAGCACCAATGTCGGTGTCAAAACCGGCGGATCTCGGGTAGGGGGTCCCAAACTGTGCGTCTAGGCGGATGGTAACAGGAGACAAGGGACACGATGTTTTACCCAGGTTCGGGCCCTCTTGATGGAGGTAAAACCCTACGTCCTGCTTGATTGATATTGATATTGTGGATGTTTACAAGAGTGGATCTACCACGAGATCAAGGAGGCTAAACCCTAGAAGCTAGCCTATGGTATGATTGTAATGCTTGTTGTTGTGTCCTACGGACTAGAGCCATCCGGTTTATATAGACACCGGAGAGGGCTAGGGTTACACAGAGTCGGTTACAATGGTAGGAGATCTACATATCCGTATCGCCAAGCTTGCCTTCCACGCCAAGGAAAGTCCCATCCGGACACGGGGCGAAGTCTTCAATCTTGTATCTTCATAGTCTTGGAGTCCGGTCGATGATGATAGTCCGGCCGATGATAGTTCGGCCGATGATGGTAGTCCGGCTATCCGGACACCCCCTAATCCGGGACTCCCTCAATGCTCCTTTTTGATTTCTACCTCCGCAGCCTTTAGCATTGCGAAGAGCTCGGGAATAGTCTTGTCCATCCCTTGCATATTATAGTTCATCACGAAGCTCTTGTAGCTTGGTGGCAGTGATTGAAGAATTCTATCAATGACACTATCATCAAGAAGATTAACTCCCAGTTGAATCAAGTGATTATTATACCCAGACATTTTGAGTATGCGTTCACTGACAGAACTATTCTCCTCCATCTTACAGCTATAGAACTTATTTGAGACTTCATATCTCTCAATCCGGGCATTTGCTTGAAATATTAACTTCAACTCCTGGAACATCTCATATGCTCCATGACGTTCAAAATGTCGTTGAAGACCCGGTTCCAAGCCGTAAAGCATGGCACACTGAACTATCGAGTAGTCATCAGCTTCGCTCTGCCAGACGTTCTTAACGTCGTCAGTTGCATCTGCAGCAGGCCTGGCACCCAGCGGTGCTTCCAGGACGTAATTCTTCTATGCAGCAATGAGGATAATCCTCAGGTTACGGACCCAGTTCGTGTAATTGCTACCATCATCTTTCAACTTAGCTTTCTCAAGGAACGCATTAAAATTCAATGGAACAACATCACAAGCCATCTATCTAAACAAACATAGACAAGCAAAATACTATCAGGTACTACGTTCATGATAAATTTAAGTTCAATTAATCATATTACTTAAGAACTCCCACTTAGATAGACATCTCTATCATCAATAATTTCATTTTCAATAATTTCATTATCTCTAACCCTAGCAAGTTGTTCATGAAGATATTCACCTAATGGCACATTAGTGTTAAGCATAGAAGTAGTTTCATCATAAGTATCATGCATAGCACAAGTGGCATCATCAATAATAGACATATCAGAATTCTTAGCAGTAGCAGGTTTAGGTGTCGCAAGCTTACTCATAACAGAAGGAGAATCAGGTGCAGAGCTAGATGGCAGTTCCTTACCTCCCCTCGTAGTTGAGGGATAAATTTTAGTTCTTCAATCTTTCAAGTTCTTCATAGTGATCAGCAGATATAAATCCCAAGTGACTCAGAGAATAGAGCTATGCTCCCCGACAACGGCGCCAGAAATTAGTCTTGATAACCCACAAGTGTAGGGGATCGCAACAGCTTTTGAGGGTAGAGTATTCAACCCAAATTTATTGATTCGACACAAGGGGAGCCAGAGAATATTCTTAAGTATTAGCAGTTGAGTTTTAAATTCAACCACACCTGGATAACTTAGTATCTGCAGCAAGGTATTTAGTAGCAAAGTAATATGATAGTAATTGTAACAATAGCAAAAGTAAAGATAGCAGTATGGTAGTGATTGTAACAGTAGCAACAGAAAAGTAAATAAGCGAAACACAATATGTGAAAAGCTCATAGGCATTGGATCAGTGATGGATAATTATGTCGGATGTGATTCCGCATGTAATAGTTATAACATAGGGTGACACAAAACTAGCTCCAGTTCATCAATGTAATGTAGGCATGTATTCCGAATATAGTCATACGTGCTTATGGAAAAGAGCTTGCATGATATCTTTTGTCCTACCCTCCCGTGGCAGCGGGGTCCTAATGGAAACTAAGGGATATTAAGGCCTCATTTTAATAGAGAACCGGACCAAAGCATTAACACTTAGTGAATACATGAACTCCTCAAACTATGGTCATCACCGAGAAGTATCCCGATTATTGTCACTTCGGAGTTGTCGAATCATAACACATAATAGGTGACTATAGACTTGCAAGATAGGATCATGAACTCACATATATTCATGAAAACATAATAGGTTCAGATCTGAAATCATGGCACTCAGGCCCTAGTGACAAGCATTAAGCATAGCAAAGTCATAGCAACATCAATCTCAGAACATAGTGGATAGTAGGGATCAAACCCTAACAAAACTAACTTGATTACATGGTAAATCTCATCCAACCCATCACCGTCCAGCAAGCCTACGATGGAATTACTCACGCACGGCGGTGAGCATCATGAAATTGGTGATGGAGGATGGTTGATGATGACGACATCGATGAATGCCCCTCTCCGGAGCCCCGAATGGACTCCAGATCAGCCCTCCCGAGAGGTTTTAGAGCTTGGCGGCGGCTCCGTATCGTAAATCGCGATGAAACTTCCTCTCTGATTTTCTGTCTCCGTGAAACAGAATATATGGAGTTGGAGTTGAGGTCGGTGGAGCATCAGGGGGGCCACGAGATAGGGGGGCACGCCCAGGGGGAGGGGGCGTGCCCCCCACCCTCGTGGACAGGGTGTGGGCCCCCTGGCCTTCATCTTTTGCCAATATTTTTTATATTTTCCAAAAGTTATCTCCGTGGATTTTCAGGTCATTCCGAGAACTTTTGTTTTCTGCACAATAAACAACACCATGGCGGTTTTGCTGAAAACAGCGTCAATCCAGGTTAGTTTCATTCAAATAATGCAAGTTAGAGTCCAAAACAAGGGCAAAAGTGTTTGGAAAAGTAGATATGTTGGAGACGTATCAGTGATGACCAGTCAATGCCATTCAAAGCTTGGAATTCAGCTTCATCATCAATAAGTTCGGACGGGTAAACTTTCAGGAGCAAAGGTGTGCTTACGAATTGGGGGAATGAGATCCAACACTTTATAAGACGGTGTAGGCAGCTTCTGATTTTCCAAGTCATAAGCCGGTTGGTATCTGGAAAGATCCATCTCATTGGCAATTAGACTTGCCAGGGGACGTATTTCCTTTACACAGGCGGCAAAGTCTTTTTTATCAAACGGAGTGCCATCTTATTTCAAGGCGGGGTACCCGGTAGAGATATCGGTCGGGTCTAGCTCTGGTAGCCATGGTTTGGCCCGGCTAAAAGTAGTCACAATGCCGGATCTCGCGGATGATTGCTTCATCTCATTAAACCGCTCAGGCGGAACATAAAGCTTCCTCAAGACATCCACCAAGAGAGTCGGTGCTTGATTAGCTGGAGAAATTGTGGCCAGTGCGCACTGGGTCCCAGTATAGAGCTGCTCAACAAGTGTATAAATGGCCTTCAGCTTCACAAGCATATCTTGGTTAAGATTGGTGCTCCTCGGACCTGAATAATAATCATGGATGGATTAGAGGCGGTTTATATCATCAAGAGGGAAATCTAAAATTAATATTAGCGAGGCGACTTACCAAAGATAGCAGAAACCATCTCAGACACATGGTGTTTTAAGCCGGTAAGTTCAGTGGTCGCCTCCTGAAGAGTCGCCTCCGCTTTCTCACCTTGTTGTGTCAAGTTCGTCTTCTTTTCAGCCCAAACATTTCTTTCCACTTCAAAACTAGTTTTCAGTTTCTCTGCTTCAGTCACGCTAAACTGGAATTTTGAGTCGGCCTTCCGGGTCTCCGATTCTTGCTGCTCCAGCCGAGCTTTCACATCAGTTAATTGTGATGCAAGTTGAGCAGTGGTGGCCTGCACATACACCGGTTCAAAATCATGATTCAGATTTGGATTACAAACATGAAGTCCCAAGCCTTTTGCAAGCAACAATACTTGGCACTTGGGGGCTAATGTCTGTCGAAAAAATTACCCATGCAACGGCTTATGTGAATAAGTCCCAAGTACTTTGCGAGCAAGAGTACTTGGCACTTGGGGGCTAATGCATATTGTTTGTCTTTTTGCTACTTTATGGTGACCTGGTTGTGCCGCAAACGGTCACAGCCGGCTCATGAGGGCTACACAAGTAAGGCTGATGCGTGGCTGCCTTTTAGTTTTCGGTTGGTGTTACGAACCAGGACTAAAGATCCTCCTCCCTAGGCGCCCTACAACGGCCACGTGACACACCTTTAGTCCCGGTTCGTAACACAACCGGGAATAAAAGTGGGTGGCTTTAGTCCCAAGTTGATTAGTCTCGGTTGCAGAACCGGGACTAAAGGCCCTCTGGAACCGAGACTGATGGCCCGTTTCCTACTATGTTGACGGTTCACTAAGGGGCCATCTCAAGGAGGCCCATGCTACATAGAAGCATGTTTCTCGTGACTTGCGCATACTCCAAGGCTTAGAAATCGTTGCTTGCTCCCATAGGAGTGGTTGGGATCCCCAGGTGTAATGGTGATGTAGCCTAGAAGCAAGTACTTTCCTCAATCAGAGAACCAAGATTATTAATCCAGTACGAGTTTCTCCCAACGAAAAAAGTAAGCAGCAAACGTGCACACATCACAAACACGCTTGTCCCCAACACGACAAGAGGATTATCAATCCCCTTGTCTTGCTAGTCACAAGATTAAACACAAATGATATAGATAATTGGTAACAAAAACAAAATAGGGCAACAAGGTGAATAATTGTTTTCAGTAAATGAGAATATACCCAAGGAGTATAAGTTCATTAGTGACATCTCTCTTAAGTACAAAGTTGCCATGAGTGATTGTTAGTTTGTTTTAAAGCAAGAGTGATTGCAAAAAGGTAAATAGTAATAAAGATTTCTAAATTGTCTTTGCTTTGGTGTTGTTGCTCTCCCCACGACGCCTCACCTGATTCGTCTAAAACTCGGTCTTACATTTATTTATAACAAACATTTTTACTTATTTATGATTTATTTCGGCAATATATGGTTTTAGTTAACATTTTTTCTTATACTTAGCACAATCTGCAACATATCGATTTTGATAAAATCTACAATACAATGTTATTTGTTACAACTTTTGTCATGTATTTGCTAATACGTTCGTAACAATTGAAATTATATTTTGTGTTAAGAGCTACATTCGCTTTTTCTTTAGGTCCTTGTCTGAGATATTGCTAAGAAAAACATTTTGACTAAATTGGACCCCTTGGATCTTAAAAACATTTTTTGATAGTTAATATGTATCATCAAATTTGTTATGGTGCATTCCATGTGTTCACAACTATTTTAATATCCTTAAATATCTTTGTATAAAGCTCCGGAACATGCGTGTCAAGCAAATCCCTTGAATAGTAAGCCAACAACATGGTGGTGGTAGGGGCGGGTGATGGGCTAAAGTTGGAGAAGTCACTAGAACATCCATCTCTTCTATGTTGGTTAGTCTTGCCTCTCGGGAAAAGACATGACACCCTCGTCATGTGATCGAAAGTGTGATGATATAGAATAACATGTATAATGATAAAAATATATAATTTTGCAACATTAAAAGCATGCTCTTCTGTGTTATTGTATATGAAATTTTGACCACTCATCTTTGTGATAGTGGTACCATGTTTACAAAAAGTTGCATGATATAAAGTACTACCTAAGAACTTGGAAGGAATCCCTAGCTAAAGCTTGACAAGTTTGACTTGGCATCCAATAAAACCTTCTTTTGAAAAGCATAATGAGTATGTATCATTTGGTTTCACTAAGACTAACATAACAACCATGAGTACCACTAGAAGAAAAAAAGTGGGTTACATGGCCACGAGTATCGTAGAAAGGCACACTAAACTAGCATAAGTGACATAAATTTTATCCCCACACCGACACATCATCGCCATGCTTTGCAGTCTTGTATTAATCCAATAAATTCAATAAGTATAATAAATAATATTGTTAACTGAGCATAGCTCAGATGTGTTAGGCTACTTGTGATGAAAGAAGCCCATCAAGATTCAAGTTACTTATGTTTAGAATCTGGAAGGTGCTCAAGGGTATCTGAGGGAGTCCTGGATTAGGGGGTGTCCGGATGGCCGGACTATGACCTTTGGTCGGACTCCCAGACTCTGAAGATACAAGATTGAAGACTTCGTCCTGTGTCTGGGTAGGACTTTCCTTGGCGTGGAAGGCAAGCTTGGCGATTCGATATGAAGATCTCCTCCGATTGTAACCGACTCTGTGTAACCCTAGCCCTCTCCGGTGTCTATATAAACTGGAGAGTTTTAGTCCGTAGGACAAACAACAATCATACCATAGGCTAGCTTCTAGGGTTTAGCCTCTCTGATCTCGTGGTAGATCAACTCTTGTACTACCCATATCATCAATATTAATCAAGTAGGAGTAGGGTTTTACCTCCATCGAGAGGGCCCGAACCTGGGTAAAAACATCGTGTCCCTTGTCTCCTGTTACCATCCGCCTAGACGCACAGTTCGGGACCCCCTACCCGAGATCCGCCGGTTTTGACACCGACATTGGTGCTTTCACTGAGAGTTCCTCTGTGTCGTCACCATCAGGAAGGATGCCGCACCCCGTCTTTAAAGACGGCGCTGTTGCTAAAGGAGCTTTGGCTGTCGGCCAAACTCCCCGGCTAGGCAGTTTTTTGATGACCGCCTGTTCAGCCGCCGCGCCGACGATGACCTCTCGGGCCATCGAAAGCAATCTCTACATCAGCTCGGAACTTGCCGAGCAGTTAGATCCGATGGAGCTCTCTTCCCTAAACGAGCTCTTGGATTGCATCGCCGCCCTGGGAGTCGCTGCAGATTACGGCCAGGTTGGGCTTAAACCCGATCAGAGAGAGATTGACTCTCCCCAGGTCACCCACCACATTGAAGTGGTGGAAGAACAATGCGGCGAATCTTCGCCCATCCTAAGGACCAGATGTGTCCGGATTCCTGATCCCTCCGAGCCAGACATCCGCGGAGGGGAGGACGTCGCCCAAGCCCTGAACCTAAAGTCACGCAGCGGGCCTGATTTATTGAATAACATCCAAGAAAACAAGATTCCGAATTTGGAAATTTCTTGGCCCCTGAGTCTTAGATCGGGCGAGGTTCCTGATTTAAATCCACCCGCCCACTCAAATACAAGGGATCTATCCCAAATTCGGCAAGAGCCCGGGGAAACAGTACACCATTACTGGGCCAGATTCCTCCTGGTTAGAAACAGGATAAAGGACTGCCGCGAGAGAGATGCAATTTCATTCTTCTGTAACAACTGCACGGACATCGGAATCCTCAACGCCATAAGTCACCGCGATATTACACGCTTCGCCGACTTGACATCCATAGTACGAAAGTACTGTGCGACAGAAAGCATTCGAAAAACCGAAACAAAATTCTGGGACAATCCGACCCTGAATACAATCCCAGTCCGAAACAAAAGGGCGCATTATCGCCAGGCACCTGGGCCAAACAGCAAAAAACAAAAACCCTCTATATGGCACCTGGAACCGTACTGGAGGGATGGCTCAATGGACCCTGCAAAATTCATAGTTCAGGGGAAGTCACACCAAGTCATAGCCTTAGAGCATGTTGGATACTCCGGCAGGTGGCCAGAAGTGGCGAGGAGCTTCTAACTCCAGAATCCGCAGAGCCGGGAGAACCTTCTTGGCGGGGCCGGGGGCTCCGCCTGCGGCAAGCTGTCCGAAGGTTCGGGTCCGACAGGCTCTCCCTCGCCGGGCTCGCTCCTTTCGCAGCGCCGCGAGCCGCTGCGCCTCGGCCGACTTCACGCCCTTCCCCTTGTCGGCTTTCGGAGCCATGGCGGAGGTGGTGGGGGAGATCGACGGCGTTGGTGGCGCCGGTGGCGATGGGGGGCAGAGCGCTGCTCTCTTTTGGCTTTGAGAAGAAGGGGGAACGGCGGAGATTTTCGAGAATGGAGTAACAACCGGCGAAGTGGGCAAACTGCCCCTGTTTCCCCTGCTTATAAAGAGGGAAGGGGCGGACGTTTCGCCCTTTCGAATAAAGAAACCACCCACATTCTCTCCCACGATGTCGCATTCAACGCGTGTCGTTCGGGGAGGGCGCGGTGGATACGGAGTAAGATACGGCGTGACCAAGGCCGCGCGTGCCCGTGCCCTGCTTTGGGCCTGGCCCAACAGCGCTCGGCACCGTGCATGGCCCAGGCCTGGGGGATCCTGTCGGTGTACTAGAATAGGGGTACCCTAGTATCCCGAACTTGTGCACGGGCAGTTGCAGCACCCCGCGGCAAGGCTTGTCGGGCGACCGCCAAGGTCCTCCGTGGTTCCCTTGGAGCCGTTCAAGAACAAAGTATTTAAGCCCAGGAGACAAGGCCCCGGCAAGAGGAGCTTGCCGGGAAGGCCAACCAAGGCATTTCAAGGAACTTGCCGCGACGCGCAGCGCGTCCCGGCAAGACCCGGTAAGCGACAAGCTTCCGGACGCGACAAGACAACGGCCGCGGCAAGGCGCTTGCCGTGGCAAGTTATCACTCTGCACCCACGCTCCAGCGCATCCACCAACGTGTCGCCCTGGGGCCTTCCCCGGCGCGCGTGGCAGGAGGCTGAGCAGCCAGCGACGCGAGGTGGAAAACGACGCTGACAAGATTACCATCGTGGCGAACGGTGGCGTCCCTGACGGTCCTTTTCTGCACTGTTTGGGCGACACAGACGGGCATTTAATGCCTTTGTCCCCTGCCGTCAGGGTTAGGTAGGATGCACTGTGCAGGTAGCTGTACCAACCACAACTCCTTTTCCATTTTTACCCTCGTCTGCGTTGCCACCTGTCGGTGACCCCTTGAGTGTATAAAAGGAGGCCCATGCGCAACGTAGAGGGGGTTCGAACCCAGAAAATCACACACGCTCGGTCTCGTTAGCAGCTAGGGTGTACTGTAGCGCTCAGCGCTCTTGAGCAAGAACACAATACAATCAGACAAGCAGCAGTAGGAGTATTATCTCTCCAGAGAGCTCCGAAGCTGGGTAAACTGCTCGTGTGCTTCGCCTCGATCTGCTCTTCGTGCGATCTCCGCCCCCCGCCGAACCGAAAGGGGCTCGGTCCGCCGGTCCCATAGGTGTTCGTGGATCAGTTTCCCCGACACCTTAAGTGCGTACCAAATTCGTGACTTAAATATTCTCCTCCACGATCTGATCGTAAGAACTTTATTTTTTGGCCACGTTGATTCTCTATCTCATTCTGAAATTCCTTGAACCTTTCAAAGGTCTCAAACTTGTGTTTCATCAAGTAAACATACCCATATCTACTTAAGTCATCAGTGAGGGTGAGAACATAATGATAGTCATAGCGAGCCTCAACGCTCATTGGACCGCACACATCAGTATGTATAATTTCCAATAAGTTGGTTGCTTGCTCCATTGTTCCGGAGAATGGAGTCTTGGTCATCTTACTCGAGGCATGGTTCGCACGTGTCAAATGATTCGAAATCAAAAGACTCCAAAAGTCCATCTGTATGGAGCTTCTTTATGCGTTTGACGCCAATGTGACCAAGGCGGCAGTGCCACAAATATGTGGTACTATCATTATCAATCTTACATCTTTTGGTATTCACACTATGAATATGTGTAACATCACATTCGAGATTCATTAAGAATAAACCATTGACCAGCGGGGCATGACCATAAAACATATCTCTCATATAAATAGAACAACCATTATTCTCGGATTTAAATGAGTAGCCATCTCGTATTAAACGAGATCCAGATACAATGTTCATGCTCAAAGCTGGCACTAAATAACAATTATTGAGGTTTAAAACTAATCCCGTAGGTAAATGTAGAGGTAGCGTGCCGAAGGCGATCACATCGACCTTGGAACCATTCCCGACGCGCATCGTCACCTCGTCCTTCGCCAGTCTCCGCTTATTCTGCAGCTCCTGCTTTGAGTTACAAATATGAGCAACGGCACCGGTATCAAATACCCAGGAGCTACTACGAGTACTGGTAAGGTACACATCAATTACATGTATATCACATATACCTTTAGTGTTGCCGGCCTTCTTGTCCGCTAAGTATTTGGGGCAGTTCCGCTTCCAGTGACCCTTCCCTTTGCAATAAAAGCACTCAGTCTCAGGCTTGGGTCCATTCTTTGGCTTCTTCCCGGCAATTGGCTTACCGGGCGCGGCAACTCCCTTGCCGTCCTTCTTGAAGTTCTTCTTACCCTTGCCTTTCTTGAAACTAGTGGTTTTATTGACCATCAACACTTGATGTTCCTTTTTGATTTCCACCTCCGCTGATTTCAGCATTGAAAATACTTCAGGAATAGTTTTCACCGTCCCCTGCATATTGTAGTTCATCACAAAGCTCTTGTAGCTAGGTGGGAGCGACTGAAGGATTCTGTCAATGACCGCCTCGTCCGGGAGGTTAATGTCCAGCTGGGACAAGCGGTTGTGCAACCCAGACATTTTGAGTATGTGCTCACAGACAGAACTATTTTCCTCCATCTTACAACTATAGAACTTGTCGGAGACTTCATATCTCTCGATCCGGGCATGAGCTTGGAAAACCATTTTCAGCTCTTCGAACATCTCATATGCTCCGTGTTGCTCAAAACGCTTTTGGAGCCCCAGTTCTAAGTTGTAAAGCATGCCGCACTCAACGAGGGAGTAATCATCAGCACATGACTGCCAAGCATTCATAACGTCTTGGTTCTCTGGGATGGGTGCTTCACCTAGCGGTGCTTCTAGGACATATGCTTTCTTGGCAGCTATGAGGATGATCCTCAGGTTCCGGACCCAGTCCGTATAGTTGTTGCCATCATCTTTTATCTTGGTTTTCTCTAGGAACGCGTTGAAGTTGAGGTTGACATGAGCGTTGGCCATTTGATCTACAAGACATTTTGCAAAGGTTTTTAGACTAAGTTCATGATAATTAAGTTCATCTAATCAAATTATTTAATGAACTCCCACTCAGATTAGACATCCCTCTAGTCATCTAAGTGATACATGATCCGAGTCAACTAGGCTGTGTCCGATCATCATGTGAGACGGACTAGTCATCATCGGTGAACATCTCCATGTTGATCGTATCTTCCATACGACTCATGTTTGACCTTTCGGTCTCTTGTGTTCCGAGACCATGTCTGCACATGCTAGGCTCGTCAAGTTAACCTAAGTGTTTTGCATGTGTAAATCTATCTTACACCCGTTGTGTGTGGACGTTGGAATCTATCACACCCGATCATCATGTGGTGCTTCGAAACAACGAACTTTCGCAACGGCGCACAGTTAGGGGGGACACTTTCTTGAAATTATTATGAGGGATCATCTTATTTACTACCGTCGTTCTAAGCAAATAAGATGCAAAAACATGATAAACATCACATGCAATCAAATAGTGACATGATATGGCCAATATCATATGGCTCCTTTGATCTCCATCTTCGGGGCGCCATGATCATCTTCGTCACCGGTCATGACACCATGATCTCCATCATCGTGTCTCCATGAAGTTGCTCGCCAACTATTACTTCTACTACTATGGCTAACGGTTTAGCAATAAAGTAAAGTAATTACATGGCATTAAATCATTGACACGCAGGTCATACAATAATTAAGACAACTCCTATGGCTCCTGCCGGTTGTCATACTCATCGACATGCAAGTCGTGATTCCTATTACAAGAACATGATCTCATACATCACATATATATCATTCATCACAACTTTTGGCCATATCACATCACAAGGCATATGCTGCAAAAACAAGTTAGACGTCCTCTAATTGTTGTTGCATGTTTTTACGTGGCTGCAATAGGGTTCTAGCAAGAACGTTTCTTACCTACGTGAAAGCCACAATGTGATATGCCAATTTCTATTTACCCTTCATAAGGACCCTTTTCATCGAATCCGATCCGACTAAAGTGGGAGAGACAGACACCCGCTAGCCACCTTATGCAACTAGTGCATGTCAGTCGGTGGAACCTGTCTCACGTAAGCGTACGTGTAAGGTCGGTCCGGGCCGCTTCATCCCACGATGCCGCCGAAACAAGATAAGACTAGTAGTGGCAAGAAAATTGACAACATCTACGCCCACAACAAATTTGTGTTCTACCCGTGCATAGAAACTACGCATAGACCTAGCTCATGATGCCACTGTTGGGGAATGTTGCAGAAAATAAAAAAATTCTACGCTTCACCAAGATCAATCTATGGAGTCATCTAGCAACGAGAGAGAGGAGTGCATCTACATACCCTTGTAGATCGCGAGCAGAAGCGTTCAAGAGAACGGGGTTGAGGGAGTCGTACTTGTCGTGATCCAAATCACCGAAGATCCTAGTGCTGAACGGACAGCACCGCCGGATTCAAAACACGTACGGTTGGGGAAGACGTCTCCTCCTTCTTGATCCAGCAAGGGGGAAGGATAGGTTGATGGAGATCCAGCAGCACAACGGCGTGGTGGTAGAAGCAGCGGCGATCTCGGCACGGCTTCGCCAAGCTCGGTGAGAGGGAGAGGTGGTACGGGGGGAGAGGGAGGCGCCAGGAACTAGGGTGTGGCTTCCCTCCCTCCCCCCTCTTTATATAGGGGGCCTAGGGGTGCGACGGCCCCTAGAGATCCCATCTCCAAGGGATGGGCGGCGGCCTAGGGGGGGGGACTTGCCCCCCAAGTCAAGTGGGGCGCCCCCCACCCCTAGGGTTTCCAACCCTAGGCGCAGGGGAGGCCCAAGGTGGGTGCACCAGCCCACCAGGGGCTGGTTCCCTTTCCTCTTCAGTCCATGTGGCCCTCCGGGATAAGTGGCCCCACCCGGTGGGCCCCCGGGACCCTTCTGGTGGTCCTCGTACAATATCGGTGACCCCCGAAACTTTCCCGGTGGCCGAAACTGGACTTCCTATATACAATTCTTTACCTCCGGACCATTCTGGAACTCCTCGTGACGTCCGGGATCTCATCCGGGACTCCGAACAACTTTCGGGTTACCGCATACTAATATCTCTACAACCCTAGCGTCACCGAACCTTAAGTGTGTAGACCCTACGGGTTCGGGAATCACGTAGACATGACCGAGACAGCTCTCCGGCCAATAACCAACAGCAGGATATGGATACCCATGTTGGCTCCCACATGTTCCACGATGATCTCATCGGATGAACCACGATGTCGAGGATTCAAGTAATCCCGTATACAATTCCCTTTGTCAATTAGTACGTTACATGCCCGAGATTCGATCGTCGGTATCCCTCTTCGAAATATGCCCTAGTGGCAATAATAAAATGGTTATTATCGTATTTCCTTGTTCATGATATTTGTCTATTGTTCATGCTATAATTGTATTAACTGGAAACCATAATACATGTGTGAATACATAGACCACAACATGTCCCTGGTGAGCCTCTAGTTGACTAGCTCGTTGATCAATAGATGGTTATGGTTTCCTGACCATGGACATAGGATGTCATTGATAACGGGATCACATCATTAGGAGAATGATGTGATGGACAAGACCCAATCCTAAGCATAGCACAAGATTGTGTAGTTCGTTTGCTAAAGCTTTTCTAATGTCAAGTATCATTTCCTTAGACCATGAGATTGTGCAACTCCCGGATACCGTAGGAATGCTTTGGGTGTACCAAACGTCACAACGTAACTGGGTGGCTATAAAGGTGCACTACAGGTATCTCCTAAAGTGTTTGTTGTGTTGGCACGAATCAAGACTGGGATTTGTCACTCCGTATGACGGAGAGGTATCTCTGGGCCCACTCGATAATGCATCATCATAATGAGCTCAATGTGACTAAGTAGTTAGTCACAGGATCATGCACTATGGAACGAGTAAAGTGACTTGCCGGTAACGAGATTGAACGAGGTATTGGGATGCCGACGATCGAATCTCGGGCAAGTAACGTACCAATTGACAAAGAGAATTGCATACGGGATTGCTTGAATCCCCGACATCGTGGTTCATTCGATGAGATCATCGTGGAACACGTGGGAGCCAACATGGGTATCCAGATCCTGCTGTTGGTTATTGGCCGGAGAACGTCTCGGTCATGTCTGCATGGTTCCCGAACCCGTAGGGTCTACACACTTAAGGTTCGGTGACGCTAGAGTTGTTATGGGAAATAGTATGTGGTTACCGAAGGTAGTTCGGAGTCCCGGATGTGATCCCGAACATCACGAGGAGTTCCGAAATGGTTCGGCGGTGAAGATCGATATATTGGACGAAGGGTATTGGAGTCCGGAAGTGTTCCGGGGGTACCAGGCTATGGCCAGCATGACCGAAAGGTGTTTCGGGAGCCCCGACAAGTGTTGGAGGGCCTCATGGGCCAAAGGGGAAGGGGCAAACCAGCCCACTAAGGGGTGATGCGCCCCCCACACCCTTTCCCGCGTTATTTGGGGAGGTGGGGCGCCTCCACCTGGCTTGGGAGGCAATCCTCCACCTGCTTGGCTTGGGGGGGCAAGTCTCCCTAGGATTTTCCCTAGGGAGATCCAATCTTCTTGGCCGCCGCCCCCTAGGGGAAACCCTAGGGCGCCTTCCCCTCTCCCCTTGCCCCTATATATAGTGGAGGGGTGGGAGGGCAGCCGCACCTCTTCCCTGGCGCAGCCCCTCCCTCCTCCAACACCTCCTCCTCCTCCTCCATAGTGCTTGGCAAAGCCCTGCAGGAGAACCACAAGCTCCACCACCACGCCGTCGTGCTGCCGGAGCTCTCCCTCAACTTCTCCTCTCCCCTTGCTGGATCAATAAGGAGGAGACGTCCCCGGGCTGTACGTGTGTTGAACACGGAGGCGCCGTCCATTCGGCGCTTAGATCGGAATCAACCGCGATCTGAATCGCTGCGTGTACGACTCCACCAACCGCATTCTTGTAATGCTTCCGCTTAGTGATCTTCAAGGGTATGAAGATGCTCATCCTCTCCCTCTCTTGTTGCTAGAATCTCCATAGATTGATCTTGGTGATGCGTAGAAAATTTTGAATTTCTGCTACGTTCCCCAACAGTGGCATCATGAGCTAGGTCTATTGCGTAGATTCTATGCACGAGTAGAACACAAGTAGTTGTGGGCGATGGTTTGTACAATTTGCTTACCGTTACTAGTCCTATCTTGATTCGGTGGCATTGTGGGATGAAGCGGCCCGGACCGACCTTACATGTACGCTTACGTGAGACAGGTTCCACCGACTGACATGCACTTGTTGCATAAGGTGGCTAGCTGGTGCCAGTCTCTCTCACTTTAGTCGGGTCGGATTCGATGAAAAGGGTCCGCATGAAGGGCAAATAGCAATTGTCATATCACCGTTGTGGCTTTGCGTAGGTAAGAAATGTTCTTGCCAGAAACCGTAGCAGCCACGTAAAACATGCAACAACAATTAGAGGACGTCTAACTTGTTTTTGCAGGGTATGCTATGTGATGTGATATGGCCCAAAAGAATGTGACGAATGATATATGTGATGTATGAGATTGATCATGTTCTTGTAATAGGAATCACGACTTGCATGTCGATGAGTATGACAACCGGCAGGAGCCATAGGAGTTGTCTTAATTTATTGTATGACCTGCGTGTCATTGATAACGCCATGTAATTACTTTACTTTATTGCTAAACCATTAGCCATAGTAGTAGAAGTAATAGTTGGCGAGACAACTTCATGGAGACACGATGATGGAGATCATGATGATGGAGATCATGGTGTCATGCCGGTGACGATGATGATCATGGCGCCCCGAAGATGGAGATCAAAAGGAGCAAAATGATATTGGCCATATCATGTCACTATTTGATTGCATGAGATGTTTATCATGTTTTTGTATCTTATTTGCTTAGAACGACGGTAACATAAATAAGATGATCCCTCATAAAATTTCAAGAAAGTGTTCCCCCTAATTGTGCACCGTTGCGAAGGTTCGTTGTTTCGAAGCACCACGTGATGATCGGGTGTGATAGATTCTAACATTCGCATACAACGGGTGTAAGCCAGATTTACACATGCAAAACACTTAGATTGACTTGACGAGCCTAGCATGTACAGACATGGCCTTGGAACACAAGAGACCGAAAGGTCGAGCATGAGTCGTATAGTAGATACGATCAACATGAAGATGTTCACCGATGATGACTAGTCCGTCTCACGTGATGATCGGACACGGCCTAGTTGACTCGGGTCATGTATCACTTAGATGACTAGAGGGATGTCTATCTGAGTGGGAGTTCATTAGATGAACTTAATTATCCTGAACATAGTCAAAAGGTCTTTGCAAATTATGTTGTAGCTCGCGTTTTAGTTCTACTGTTTTCGATATGTTCCTAGAGAAAATTTAGTTGAAAGTTGATAGTAGCAATTATGCGGACTGGGTCCGTAAACTGAGGATTGTCCTCATTACTGCGCAGAAGGCTTATGTCCTTAATGCACCACTCAGTGTGCTGAACCTCGAACGTCGTCTGTGGATGTTGCGAACATCTGACATACACGTTTTGATGACTACGTGATAGTTCAGTAATGTTAAACAGTTTAGAATTGAGGCACCGAAGACGATTTTGAAATGTCGCGGAACATATGAGATGTTCCGAGGGCTGAAACTGGGATTTCAGGCTCGTGCCCACGTCAAAAGGGATGAGACCTCTGACGAGTTTCTTAGCCTACAAACTAAGGGAGAAAAGCTCAATCGTTGAGCTTGTACTCAGATTGTCTGGGTACAACAATCACTTGAATCGAGTGGGAGTTAATCTTCCAGATGAGATAGTGATGTTTCTCCAAAGACATTGCCACCAAGCTACTAGAGCTTCGTGATGAACTATGACATATCAGGGATAGATATGATGATCCTTGAAATATTCGTGATGTTTGACACCGCGAAAGTAGAAATCAAGAAGGAGCATCAATTGTTGATGGTTAGTGAAACCACTAGTTTCAAGAAGGGCAAGGGCAAGAAGGGATACTTCATGAAACGGCAAATCAGTTGCTGCTCCAGTGAAGAAACCCAGGGTTGAACTCAAACCCGAGACTAAGTGCTTCTGTAATGAGGGAACGGTCACTGAAGCAGAACTATCCTAGATACTTGGTAGATGAGAAGGCTGGCAAGGTTGACAGAAGTATATTGGATATACATTGTATTAAATGTGTACTTTACTAGTACTCCTAGTAGCACCAGGGTATTAAGATACTGGTTCGGTTGCTAAGTGTTAGTAACTCGAAATAAAAGAGCTATTGAATAAATGGAGACTAGCTAAAGGTGAGATGGCGATGTGTGTTGGAAGTGTTTCCAAGGTTGATGTGATCAAGCATCGCCTGCTCCCTCTACCATCGATATTGGTGTTAAACCTAAATAATTGTTATTTGGTGTTTGCGTTGAGCATAGACATGATTGGATTATGTCTATCGCAATACGGTTATTCATTTAAGGAGAATAATGGTTACTCTGTTTATTTGAATAATACCTTCAATGGTCTTGCACCTAAAATGAATGGTTTATTGAATCTCGATCATAGTGATACACATGTTCATGCCAGAAGATATAAGATAGTAGTGATAGTACCACCTACTTGTGGCACTGCCATTTGAGTCATATTGGTATAAAACGCATGAAGAAGCTCCATGTTGATGGATCTTTGGACTCACTCATTTTTGAAAAGATTAAGACATGCGAACCATGTCTATTGGTATATACGCATGAAGAAACTCCATGCAGATGGATCGTTTGGACTCACTTGATTTTGAATCAATTGAGTCATGCAAATCATACCACATGGGCAAGATGATTAAAAGGCCTCGTTTTCAGCGAAATGGAACAAGAAAGCAACTTGTTGGAAGTAATACATTTTGATGTGTGCAGTCCAATGAGTGCTGAGGCACGCAGTGGATATTGTTATGTTCTTACTTCACAGATGATTTGAGTAGATGCTGAGTATATTTACTTGATGAAATACAAGTCTGAATTATTGAAAGGTTCAAGTAATTTCAGAGTGAAGTTGAAGATCATCATGACAAGAGGATAAAATGTCTATGATATGATCATAGAGATGAATATCTGAGTTACGAGTTTGGTACACAATTAAGACCTTGTGGACATTGTTTCACAACTAATACCGCCTGGAACACCATAGTGTGATGGTGTGTCCGAACATCATAGCTGCACCCTATTGGATATGGTGCATGCCATGATGTCTCTTATCGAATTACCACTATCGTTTATGGGTTAAGCATTAGAGACAACCGCATTCACTTTAAATAGGGCACCACGTAATTCCATTGAGATGACAGCGTATGAACTATGGTTTAGAGAAACCTAAGTTGTCGTTTCTTAAAAGTTTGGGGTTGTGATGCTTATGTGAAAAGGATTCAGCCAGATAAGCTCGAACCCAAAGCGGATAAATGCATCTTCATAGCACACCCAAAACAGTTGGGTATACCTCCTAATTCAGATCCGGAAGCAAAAATGATTGTTTCTAGAAATGGGTCCTTTCTCGAGGAATAGTTTCTCTCGAAAGAATTGAGTGGGAGGATGGTGGAGACTTGATGAGGTTATTGAACCATCACTTCAACCAATGTGTAGCAGGGCACAGGAAGTTGTTCCTGTGGCACATACACCAATTGAAGTGGAAGCTGATGATAGTGATCATGAAACTTCGGATCAAGTCACTACCAAACCTTGTAGGTCGACAAGGATGCATACTACTTCAAAGTGGTACGGTAATCCTGTCTTGGAAGTCATGTTGCTAGACAACAATGAACCTACAAGCTATGGAGAAGCGATGGTGGGCCCGGATTCCGACAAATGGCTAGAGGCCATAAAATCTGAGAGAGGATCCATGTATGAAAACAAAGTGTGGACTTTGGAAGAACTACTTGATGGTCGTAAGGCTGTTGGGTACAGATGGATTTTAAAAGGAAGACGGACAATGATGGTAAGTGTCACCATTAAGAAAGCTCGACTTGTCGCCAAGATGTTTTTCGACAAGTTCAAGGAGTTGACTACGATGAGACTTTCTCATTCGTAGCGATGCTAAAGAGTCTGTTGGAATTATATTAGCAGTTACTGCATTATTTATGAAATCTTGCAGATAGGATGTCAAAACATTGTTTCCTCGACGATTTTCTTGAGGAAAGGTTGTATGTGATACAACCAGAAGGTTTTGACAATCCTGAAAGATGCTAACAAGTATGCAAAGCTCCAGCAATCCTTCTAAGGACTGGAGTAAGCGTCTCGGAGTTGGAATATACGCTTTGATGAGATGATCAAAGATTTGGGGTTTATACAAAGTTTATGAGAAACTTGTATTTCCAAAGAAGTGAGTGGGAGCACTATAGAATTTCTGATGAGTATATGTTATTAACATATTGTTGATCAAAAATGATGTAGAATTTCTAGACATCATATAGGGTTATTTGAAAAGTGTTTTTCAATGGAAAACCTAGATTAAGCTACTTTGAACATTGAGCATCAAGATCTATAATGATAGATCAAAAATGCTTAATAGTACTTTCAAATAAATACATACCGTGACAAGATTTTGAAGGAGTTCAAAATAGATCGGCAAATAAGGAGTTCTTGGTTGTGTTATAAGGTGTGAATATTGAGTAAGACTCAAGACATTACCATGGCAGAAGAGAGAGAAAGGACGAAGGTCGTCCCCTATGCTTCAGACGTAGGCTCTATAGTATGCTATGTTGTGTACCGTACCTGAAGTGTGCCTTGCCATGAGTCAGTCAAGGGTACAAGAGTGATCTAGGAATGGATCACAAGACAGCGGTCAAACTTATCCTTAGTAACTAGTGGACTAAGGAATTTTCTCGATTATGGAGGTGGTAAAAGAGTTACGCCGATGCAAACTTTGACACTAATCCGGATTATTCTGAGTAGTAAACCGGATTCGTATAGTAGAACAGTTATTTGGAATAGCTCCAAATAGAGCGTGGTAGCTGCATCTAGGAGATGACATAGAGATTTGCAAAGCACACACGGATCTGAAAGGTTCAGATCCGTTGACTAATAACCTCTCTCACAAGCGAGATATGATCAAACCCCATGGGTGTTGATTCATTACAATCACATAGTGATGTGAACTAGATTATTGACTCTAGTGCAAGTGGGAGACTGTTGGAAATATGCCCTAGAGACAATAATAAAATGGTTATTATTGTATTTTCTTGTTCATGATATTTGTCTATTGTTCATGCTATAATTGTATTAACTGGAAACCGTAATACATGTGTGAATACATAGACCACAACATGTCCCTAGTGAGCCTCTAGTTGACTAGCTCGTTGATCAATAGATGGTTATGGTTTCCTGACCATGGACATAGGATGTCATTGATAACGGGATCACATCATTAGGAGAATGATGTGATGGACAAGACCCAATCCTAAGCATAGCACAAGATCGTGTAGTTCGTTTGCTAAAGCTTTTCTAATGTCAAGTATCATTTCCTTAGACCATGATATTGTGCAACTCCCGAATACCGTAGGAATGCTTTGGGTGTACCAAATGTCACAACGTAACTGGGTGGCTATAAAGGTGCACTACAGGTATCTCTGAAAGTGTCTGTTGTGTTGGCACGAATCGAGACTGGGATTTGTCACTCCATATGACAGAGAGGTATCTCTGGGCCCACTCGGTAATGCATCATCATAATGAGCTCAATGTGACTAAGTAGTTAGTCAGGGGATCATGCATTATGGAACGAGTAAAGTGACTTGCCGGTAACGAGATTGAACGAGGTATTGGGATACCAACGATCGAATCTCGGGCAAGTAACGTACCGATTGACAAAGGGAATTGCATACGGGATTGCTTGAATCCCCGACATCGTGGTTCATCCGATGAGATCATCGTGGAACATGTGGGAGCCAACATGGGTATCCAGATCCCGCTGTTGGTTATTGGCCGAAGAACGTCTCGGTCATGTCTGCATGGTTCCCGAACCCGTAGGGTCTACACACTTAAGGTTCGGTGACGCTAGAGTTGTTATGGGAAATAGTATGTGGTTACCGAAGGTAGTTTGGAGTCCCGGATGTGATCCCGGACGTCACGAGGAGTTCCGGAATGGTCCGGCGGTGAAGATCGATATATTGGACGAAGGGTATTGGAGTCCGGAAGTGTTCCGGGGGTACCAGGCTATGACCAGCATGACCGAAAGGTGTTTCGGGAGCCCCAGCAAGTGTTGGAGGGCCTCATGGGCCAAAGGGGAAGGGGCAAACCAGCCCACTAAGGGGTGGTGCGCCCCCCACACCCTTTCCCACGTTATTTGGGGAGGTGGGGCGCCTCCACCTGGCTTGGGAGGCAATCCTCCACCTGCTTGGCTTGGGGGGCAAGTCTCCCTAGGATTTTCCCTAGGGAGATCCAATCTGCTTGGCCGCCGCCCCCTAGGGGAAACCCTAGGGCGCCTTCCCCTCTCCCCTTGCCCCTATATATAGTGGAGGGGTGGGAGGGCAGCCGCACCTCTTCCCTGGCGCAGCGCCTCCCTCCTCCAATACCTCCTCCTCCTCCGTAGTGCTTGGCGAAGCCCTGCAGGAGAACCACAAGCTCCACCACCACGTCGTCGTGCTGCCGGAGCTCTCCCTCAACTTCTCCTCTCCCCTTGCTGGATCAAGAAGGAGGAGACGTCCCTGGGCTGTACGTGTGTTGAACGCGGCGGCGCCGTCCATTCGGTGCTTAGATCGGAATCGACCGTGATCTGAATCGCTGCGTGTACGACTCCACCAACCGCGTTCTTGTAACGCTTCCCCTTAGCGATCTTCAAGGGTATGAAGATGCTCATCCTCTCCCTCTCTTGTTGCTAGAATCTCCATAGATTGATCTTGGTGATGCGTAGAAAATTTTGAATTTCTGCTACGTTCACCAACAATCCCAATACCTCGTTCAATCTCGTTACCGGCATGTCACTTTACTCGTACCGTAATGCATGATCCCGTGACCAACTACTTGGTCACATTGAGATCATTATGATGATGCGTTACCGAGTGGGCCCAGAGATACCTCTCCGTCATACAGAGTGACAAATCCCAGTCTCGATCCGTGTCAACCCAACAGATACTTTCGGGGATACCCGTAGTATACCTTTATAGTCACCCAGTTACGTTGTGACGTTTGGTACACCCAAAGCACTCCTACGGTATCCGGGAGTTACACGATCTCATGGCCTAAGGAAAAGATACTTGACATTGGAAAAGCTCTAGCAAACGAATTACACGATCTTGTGCTATGCTTAGGATTGGGTCTTGTCCATCACATCATTCTCCTAATGATGTGATCTCGTTATCAATGACATCCAATGTCCATAGTCAGGAAACCATGACTATCTGTTGATCAACAAGCTAGTCAACTAGAGGCTCACTAGGGACATGTTGTGGTCTATGTATTCACACATGTATTACGATTTCCGGATAACACAATTATAGCATGAATAATAGACAATTATCATGAACAAGGAAATATAATAATAATCCTTTTATTATTGCCTCTAGGGCATATTTCCAACAGCTAGTTCGTCGGGTCCTGCCGTGCAAACGTCGACCTCTTCGGATGTGGGAGTTCAACCCAGAAGGACCGCGAACTATTCAGCACTTCTTCGGCATGACGCTCGAAGGGATGTATCGGTTATTCTTCGGATCACGAATAAAGTGTCCGGACACCACCGAGGATGTGGGCTTGAACTGCAATTGTCCAGATACGCAAGTAAGTAACTCTGCAACCGAACATGTTGTTCATGTTTATCATAACATTATTCTGAAAACTATCCGCGACCAGGATTGGCTAAGTAAGGCGGAGAGGATCAGGTGTCCGGCCCCTCTTCCCGAAGGCTCGCCGAATCCTGCATTAACCAAGATGCTTAAACGCGCACCATATCAAGTGCCATCGGGGAAGGATGAAGGGAAGAGTAGAGAAGCCAAAAGCGAGCTTCATACATTGCACATCCAAACCGGGGGAATTAACGTCTCCACGAAGGAGGATAATCTGGGAGGTGAATCTAAAATTCCCTCACCCCACGGGAAGAAAAGGGCCGCCTCTGAAGACTTGGAAACATAGGTGCCCAAACAAGGGAAGAAACCCTCGCCAGGGAGTCCTGCCCCAGAGGGCGTCCTCACCGCACAGCGCCCGCAAACGGGTCAGCCCTCCACCGAGCTGTAAGTGAAAAAGTACTGTGATAAATATGTCCTGCTTTATCTCTGAGAATAATAACCGAGACCTATCTTGCAGTCCGAATCATAGCCCTTCTCAACAAAGTTCGTCTTCTGGGGATCTTCTTCCGGAGATGATGGAGAGTGAAACGCCTCCTCCTGCCTCCCCGCCCCATGGGGCGGACGACCCCGAGGTGCCGTCACGGAGGATTTCTCCTGATCCACTAAGGCCAGAAGTTAATGCTTCGGCCGCCTGAAGCCCGGAGTATTCGGCTCCCAGGGAGAGCAACAAGAAGAGTCCGGGATTGTCCGGCACCGAGCCGGATACACTGACGGGCCTTCTGGAGCGAGCGACTATATCGGAGGCGCACCGTACTTTAATGAGTACAGTGTTTGAGAGGATTTCATCTGCCAAAAGTGGTTTGAATGAAGCTTTTACGAGCCTGCTCAAAGGCTTTGAGGTACGCAAAGAAATATGTAAACTTTCAGTTGTACCACACACGCTAGGTTTGCCCTGTATAGATAGTAGCCCCTGAGTTGCCAGCCCGAGGCGGCAAACGGAGGATCATACTCCCAAGTAATGATCGTGTTGTGTTATGTGCAGACGGCTAAGTGTCCGGCGATTGACCGGACTGTTGAATTCGCCAAACTAAGGTGACAGCTTGATGTGGCGGATGCCGACATCGCGCTTGTGAACAAGCGGCTTGACGAGGCATAGGGTATGCCGACATTGACCGGACTGTCCTCCTCTTCGGAGGCAGTTTGATGAGTTCGGCCCTCAGGATCGCTGTGATCGGGTGTCTGCTCCGGGCTATGTTCAGCGTAGCCTGGCTAATCCTGCTCCATCGCTGGGTCCATATGGTCATTGTTGCCTTTGGAGTCGACCGGAGTGTCAACTTTTCTTGCGATGTTATCGCTATTTTTACTGTGACTGGACTTAGAGCGGCGCCTGCGCCGTCGTTTTGGCTTTTGTCCGGGGGGTTTATCCTCCGTTGTGTCCTTTTTGTCGCCGTTGTTCTCCTTAGGTGTGTCCACCATGTATATATCATATGATGAGGTGGCAGTCCAGCGCCCCATGGGCGGTGGTTCCAAGTCGTCCCCTGCATCAACATCCATACCGTCGATGTCATCGGAATCAAAGTCAAGCATGTCTATTAGGTTGTCAACAGTGGCTATTAAGTGGGTGGTGGGCGGGCCGCGATCTTCGTCGTCTGTATCCCACTCGACCCGGACATAGTTCGGTCAAGAGTCTCCTGATAAAGAGAGAGACCTTAAAGAATTTAGCACGTCACCAAAGGGCGAGCGCTGAAAGATATCCGCGGCGGTGAACTCCATGATTGGCGCCCAATCGACTTCGACGGGCATGGACGCGCGCGGTCTGGGACCCACGGCCGGAAACGAGTCCGGGGGTCCGGTGACACGGGTTTCCTTAGAGGTGGAGTCTGTGTTCGGCTCCAACGCCGATGAGTATGCGGCCTCCGTGGCGGGGTCCATCCACCTATCCTCGGACGATGCGATCTGCCCCGGATTTAGGTCCGGAGCTACCGCAGGTGCGATATCCCGAATACTGTCCGACAGCAGATCTAAGTCGTGCTCGTCGTGACTGTTCGGCTCTCCTGGCGTAGGCCCGAATCCATCGAAGATCAAGCCTCTGCGGATATCAGCCGCATAATTCAAGTTTTCAAACCTGACCTGATGGCCAGGGGCGTAGCTATCGATCTGCTCCAGATGGCCAAGCGAATTGGCCCGCAGTGCGAAGCCGTCGAACACGAAGATCTGTCCGGGGAGAAAAGTCTCACCCTGGACCGGTTGTTGTTGATGATTGAAGGAGCCATCGAGCCTTATAGCGACGACACAGAGGAACTCTCAATGAAAGCACCAATGTGAGTGTCAAAACCGAAGGATCTCGGGTAGGGGGTCCCGAACTATGTGTCTTAGGCTAATGGTAACAAGAGGCAGGGGACACGATGTTTACCCAGGTTCGGGCCCTCTCTATGGAGGTAATAGCCTACTTCCTGCTTGATTGATCTTGATGATATGAGTATTACAAGAGTTGATCTACCACGAGATCATAGAGGCTAAACCCTAGAAGCTAGCCTATGATTCTGATTGTCCTTGTCCTACAAACTAAACCCTCCGGTTTATATAGACACCGAAGGGGGCTAGGGTTACACAGAGTCGGTTACAGAGAAGGAGATCTAATATCCGAATCGCCAAGCTTGCCTTCCACGCAAAGGAGAGTCTCATCCGGACACGGGATGAAGTCTTCAATCTTATTATCTTCATAGTCCAACAGTCCGGCCAAAGTATATAGTCCGGCTGTCAGGATACCCCCTAATCCAGGACTCCCTCAGCTGGGTTCTGCTCTGAAGACTCCATGCCTATGGCGGAAGGAGCTTATCAACCTTCCGAACTGGACGCCTCCGCCTCCGCCTCCTCCTCCTCCGGCGAGTCAGGGCACTCCGCCTCCTCCTCCACCTACTCCTCCGGCGAGTGATCAGGGCACTCCGCCTCCTTCTCCGGCGCGTGGCGGCACTCTGCCTTCTTCTCCGCCTGCGCCGACGCGCCTGACCAGCCAGCCTCCTCCTTCTCCGCCTCGTCAGCAAAGGCGGAAAAGACCCGCTGCCGCTCCGGCTGCTCCAGCGCGTCGTAGTCCTTCTCCTCCGCCTCGTAAGCAATGAAAGAAGATAGCCGCAGCCGCTCAGCCTGCTCCAGCGTCTAGCAGTACAGCCAGAGGTGGAGGCAATACAAATTCGGTCCATCTCTCAAGACTCCAGAGAAGTTACCATACGAGATGACCGAACAAGAAAATGCGGATATCTGTCAAGCCCAAGTGAAGGACTACTTTGAAATGCAAAGAGCTAAGAGACATCCATCTTCAGAGGAGAAGATAGATCCAGTGAAAGCGAAGCGCACTTTGGATGCCCTGCAGCAACCACCACCGTCTCCGCCGCAAACCAACTATGAGCACATTACTGAAAGGACATATAAGGAAGCGAAGCAGTCGAGAAGTACTTGCAGTGACAAAAGGTTACAAGAACGAAGAAGTGGAAAAAAATTCCCGAGCGCAGCGAACAAGCGAACCAATCGTGCCCCCCGCTCAAGGTGTATAGCGATATCTTCGCTAATCATGCGGGGATCTTGCCCGGTACCAATCCTGCAGATTACGTGCATGACGACGATGCACATTTTGAGATAATGGAGGTGGACGTATTGAAATATGAGTACGGAAAGCCTCTCTTCAAAGATGGAACTACTCTAACAACGATGATGCGAAGATTCCATGATTGGTACATGGAAACCTGCAGAAAGTCTGCGGAGAAAAAAAATCGATACTTTGACGCTGAAAGTTAAAGAGGATCAACATGACCTCGTTGGAATTGAGGAGTTGTCTGTTCCATTTGAGGAGTTCTTCCAGTTTTTCAATCAAAAGGCCCTCGATAAATTAACGGTCACTTGCTACTGTCTGTAAGTACTACTTCTGTCATTAAGTCTCTCTATATAGCTCAGCTCTTTCATTACATATATATATATATATATATATATATATATATATATATATATATATAATTATCTTCACTATATTATGTAAATTGAAGATCATCGAATGAAGAAAAGCTAAAATGTATGATATTGGGTTCATTAACACAAATCTCATAGATCAATTTACGGTTACATTTCATGCCAAAGAAACCGAGGAGAACTTGCTACGATCGTTGGTAATAAATCAAAACAAAGATACAATACTCTTTCCTTACAACTTCAAGTGAGTGTTACTGTCTTGTGCATATTTGGTTTCCCTTAATTATTACTCGAGGTTATAGTAATTAATGTAATAAATGAGTTATTCATGCGTGCGCAGTTTCCACTATATTCTCCTAGAGATTAAGCTTGAGCAGGGACTAGTAAACGTCTTAGACTCGAGGCGAAAAGATCCCAAGGACTATGCGGACATGTCTAAAATGCTCGAGAAGTAAGTTGAATCGATCATTATCGCACCATATCGGCAACTTTATTCATTTCATGATATCAAGTAATTATTTTCTTTGTCTTGCAGGGTTTGGAAAGTATTCACCGCACAAGTTCCGGGACTGCCCGGGATCTGCGATGGAATTACCCGAAAGTAAGTATTATTAGCTAGCTAGTTCCGTGCATCTCCCGTTGATTCTAGCTACTTTCATCAATGCCATTTATAATACTTCATTATCAGTTTGATTGACCTCTATTTCTCGTAAAGTGCTTGTGGCAGGAAGCCAGGAGTAATTACTATGGATACTACGTCTGCGAGTTCATCTACAACGCGACGGCCAACAATAGGCGGGGCTACTCTAAAAGACAATATGAAGTGCGTAAGCAAAAATATTCACAAGTTTATTTTATTACCATCATTTCTGTTCACTTTCATTCATATGACCCCCTTCTTGAAATTAGATGTGGCAGATGCGGGATGGACTCCTACCACAAGATCGCATGCGAGCAATTCAAGAGGAATTGGCTGGATTCTTTCTTGACCACGTCATCAATAAAGCCAGAGAATACCACCATGCATGTGGAATTTGAGTTCATATGTTAGGGTATTGTAAGAGATCTTACACATTGTATATTTATATATGTAGCCAGTAGCATCGGTAAGATATACAAAAACTTGTTGTTCGACCAATCTCTCGGAGAAAGGTCGATCACTTCTCTCTGTATATGTTCATGACGATCTTCTGTACTTAATAGTTTCCTTCATTTGCTTACTAGCTAGCTAGCGTGTCGAGTCCTCTCTATACGTAGCGTCGACCAAGCACAAAGATAAGAGAGGACACTTCTCTCTATTAGCTAGCTAACACAATATATGAAACCCCTAAATTGACCCTACAAAACCCCCCACCCCACCCCACCCTTCAGAAAAAAACAAAAAATCCAACCCCTGAACTGTTGACGCGTGGAAGCCTTTTGGTCCCGGTTAGTGGCACCAACCGGGACAAAAGGCCCCCCTGCCTGGGCAAGTGGCAGCGGCCACGTGGATCCCCATCTATCCCGGTTCCTGGGCAAATCGGGACTAAAGGTGCAGGGCTTTAGTATCGACCCTTTAGTCCCGGTTCGGGAACCGGGACAAATGGTCCTCACGAACCGGGACGAATGACCCTTTTTTCTACTAGTGGGAGCACTAGCAGATATTCCAATAGAAGAATCTATCTGGAATACATGAGGAACCGACATAATGCGCCAGTACCATATCAATGGATTTGGAAGTCTTGTAGCCTACCTAAACAGAAATTCTTCTTTTGGCTACTCATATAAGATAGGCTAAACACCAGGGATCTTCTAATCAGGAAAAACTTTTCATATTGAGAATGGCAGATGTGAATTCGTGATGTTGAGCCTAATAAACACTTGATGCACCTATTCTTCAGTTGTAATTTCAGCCAAAAATTCTGGCTTGCACTAGGTTTCCAATGGATTACAAATTTTGATCTGATAGAGATGCTGATAGATGGAAAGAAGAGAAGTGACATTGAATTCTACCAGGAATGCTAATTGTTGTATGTTGGAGATTATGGAAGCATATAAAGCAATCTAAATCGATGGCATTTGTAGAAACCCCTCGGTATGTGTATTTTGTGGCAATCATAAAAGATGCCCTAAAAGCTTCATCCATCGGAGCCATTTTCAGATCCGCCTTCTTATATACAGTTTGGAGGCATTTATAGAAACACTCTTACCAAAACGCCTCATATTGACAACCGTGTTATAGTGTTTGGATACAACAGCCAAGTGGGTTTGTGCAGGTTTGATTCTAGTGTTGTCGATTGGATTGAATTGGTATAGAGCGTGAGATAGTTGTACATCGGCGTGGCGTGGGTTTGGTGCTGCTTTATTCCCATTCCCAGGTTGACACCCTGGTTTGTTATGTGAGAAAAAATAGTTGTTGTTTCATGCGTATATTTCTAGCCATGTTTGTATATACCATCATAAGTAGGCTTGTGTAATTTGTAAAGGTGATGTGGCATAGAGAACAAATATGATAATAAATGAAGTAAAGACCGCATAAAAGAAATATAATAATTGTTGTTTTATGATTAAAAATAGGTCCAGGGCAATAAAATGATGCATGAGGAGAAGTTATTGTATTCTTACTTTTCTTCTCTTAACGCGTCGGTGTCACTATTACCACTTGATTGGTTTGTGAGGAAAGTGACTCCTTGATTGATTTCATAAGCAGAAAACAAGTGACCACACATCTGAGTGAGAGGTGTAAATGATTTTGAAAGAGGAGTGGACTTTTCAATTATTCAACATGTAGCCTTTTGAAATGAAGAGGAAGATGAAGATGAAGATAGGGAAAAGGAAAGAAAATGTTGTGGCACCACCTCACCCATCCATCTCCATATAGATAGATGTAGATGTAGGAAGGAAAAAAGAGAAAGAAATCCCCAACTAAACTCAACTCCTTGGTCAGATCATATTTGCTCCCCTCCCCTCCCCACCCAAATCTATCCAAACCCTAACCAAACCCCCAACTCAACTCGACTTCACTCAAGCATGGCTCTGGCGGCCGATCGCGGTCGAGGACGAGGACGGGCTAGGGGACGTGGTCGTGGCCATGGACATGGCCGAGTGGCCAAGACCCCACCGCAGGTTCCTTTCTTCCCCCACTACCTTCATTCATCTCTCTCTCTCTCTCTCTCTCTCTCTCTATGTGTGTGTGTGTTTGTGTGTGTGTGTGTGTGTGTGTCTAACCAACCAATCCCCTCGCTTGCTCCTGCCCGCAGAACCCGCGTCGGAGGAGGCTCCTAACGCCGCCGAGCAGGAGCAGGAGCAACTCACCCACGGTGCCCTTCTTCCTCTTTCCTCCACTCTACTTAAAGTTTTAATTTTCCTTCTTATTAATGGGAAGAAGATGGCTCTAACTAGTGAAGGGGGAGGAAAAGTGAGGAAAAAGATAAAGGGGTTGCATTAATGAAGGTGGTGTAGTTAGCTAGGGGCATTAAAGAGAGAGAAAGAGAGTAACGGGGGGAGAAGAAGTAGTGAGGGAGAGAGGAGGGGGAGGGAAAAGTGAAGGGAGAGAGGGGGAAGGGGGAGAGGGAGATGGGAAAGGTGGCAGTTGCGCTTTAGCAGCATCGCGGGTCAGTAAACGGCGCTACTGCTAAAAGTTAGCAGTAGCGCGGTCCTTCAAGCAGCTGTGCTGATAAGTGGGCCCGCCATGTGGCATAGTACAAACCTAGTTGCAGCAGTGTTCCTGGAAATGTGCTACTGCTACCTTTTTATCGGTAGTGCGACTCCTCGCGGCCACGCTGCTAGTATACGTAGCATCTTGGCTAAGGTGTGGTTCTCATAGCTGTAGGGCCTTTGGGAAAGGCCGCGCTACTGCTAAGGAAATAGCAGGACGCGGTCCAATCAACATGAAAAGGAACGCTACTCGTTTTTTTAGTAGTAGAGAAAATAAATAAATCGACTTTTCATTAAAAAATGCTTGCCCCAAATCTTGGATGTTCCCGCTTGTTGATTTCCTTATGTACCCTTAGGGCATCTCCAACAGCAACCCGCAAATTTCCTGCAGTATCCATCCACGGACAGGGGACCAATCTGCGGACACTGATGCGGGAGGCGGCCATCCAGCGTTGCCCCCATACATTTCAACCTCTTTTTCACAAACCAGATGAGTTTCATACAAACCAGCGGATTTCATATAAACCAGACGAAATTCATTGCATTTTTGGCATATTTTAACTAACACAGGTAAAACTATGGGCATGTTTGCCCCCGCAGAGCTCCATTCCCACTACATGAATACAGTACACTAGTCTGCGGTGGGCCGTAACGGATCCCTTTGTCTTCCCCATGTCCGACAGCCTGCTTATCTGACTGCTAGGAGCCTCGGAGGCATATTCCTCCCCCTTTCCCTATCTCCGGCTGCGTCGCTTGCCAGAGTGGCAAAGAGGGTGCTTCAGCCGTAGGGGAAGGGTTGCGTTCGCTTCCGTGAAGCATGGATCTGTGCTTGTTTTTGGGGCTGGGGGAGGACAATGACCTGCTATAGAGGATGAGACACCGACTGTGGACGCCAGCGACTCGCCTGCAGTGGCCTTATTGGGACCGAAGCGGCGGGTGGCCTCTCATGTTCTACTTTTTCCTCAGTATCGTCGGCGAATGCGAACGCGCTGGCCACTGACTCGTCGAGCTCCACGTAGCCAGCTTCTTTCTTCATTGATTGGGCGTAATTTTGCCAACATTGACAACGGATGGCATGGTGTCTGGCCTCGTTCATGCTAGCCATGATGCCCGCTCTATCGTGCTCCCCTGCGTGCCTCCCTGGAGCAACTCGCCACTCCTCCACGAGCTAGCTTGGAGCGGCGAGTTGCTGAACCACGCGTTGACTTGGAGCAGCAACTTGCTCCGTCGGGCTAGGCGATGGAGGTGGAGCAGCGAGCTGCCTCGCTCATATCCGGTGGGCTCAACGGGCCACCCAGCCAACTTTTATGCTGGAGAACTGCTCTTCCTACTCGATAGATGCCAAAAGGGTGGAGAAAAAAAAAGTAAAAAAAAACGCCTCGAAAGTGTATCCATCACAAGGACTTTTCAACAATTAATGCCTCGCAATCTAATCGATGGTATGTGTATTTTGTGGCAATCTAATATAATCTGTCCCGTCCCCAACCCTAACCCCCAACTCCACTCCTTCATCAGCAAGCAAAGCAAAGGCATGGCGCCGGCGGCCGGTCGCGGGCGAGGACGAGGACGGGCCCGGGGACGCGGCCGCGGCCGCGGGCGAGGACGCGCGGCCAAGACCCCGCCTCCAGCCGCAGGTGCTTCCTTCCTTTCTTTCTTTCTTTCTTTCTTTCTTTCTTTCCCCCACCATCTTCAAGAGAGGACGCGCGCTCTCTTGCAGGTGTCTAACCAACCAACCAACCAAATCCCCTTCCTTTGCTTGCGCAGAACCCGCGCCGGAGGAGGCCCCCGACGCCGCCCACCACCAAGAGCAAGAGCAGGAGCAGGACAAGGACAAGGGGCAGGAAGAGCAGGAGCAGCTCACCCACACCCAAGGTACTTGCCCTTGTTCCTCCGCCCTATCTAAAAAATAAAAAAGTTTTCGACTTTCCTTGTTGTTATTACTGCCCGTCTCCTCTTCTTCTTGTTGCCAGATGCCTCTGCCTCTGCTTTTGCCGGGCGGGAGACGATTGAGATCTCCGACTCGCCGGACGCATCCCCTCAGCATCAACAACAAGGAGGCGCCTCCTCCTCGCCACACATATATACTACTAGTAACTACACTACCTACTCTAACTCTATATATGAGATGTTGCTTCTATCTATTCTAATGGAATGGAATGGAATGTCATATATGATGCCAGGCTCAACCCATCAGATCAAGGAGGAGCCAAGCTCAATCACAGCCGTCCACCACAAACCCCATGAGCCCTCTCCCTCTGCTGCCACCAATATTGACGAGCAGCAGGAGAAAATGGAGGTGGAGGCTGGAGAGCCTCATGATATGTTCTTGTCCGTACAGGAAGAAGAAGCAGCAGCCCCTCCACAAGAAGAACAAGAGGCAGACAAGCAAACGCTACAGAACAAGGCAGCACAGGTGATAGAGCCGGAGGGTGGAAAACCCGATGATGATGATGATGATGATGATGATGATGATGATGATCTAGTCGTAAAGGGTGATGTTGCTGCAACTGATGATGCACAAAATAAGCAAGACAGTCAAGCTCACCAACTCCACCAGGAGGAACAAATGCTTGCTGCAACTCATGATGATGCAGAAAATAAGCAAGGCACCCAAGCTCACCCACTCCACCAGGGAGAAATGGATGCTGAGCGGGAAGAGGAGGAGGAGGAGGATCCCGAAGAGGTCATTTTCGAGGACTCTGTCTCTGTGGGTGACGGGCAGGCCGCAACTGAGGACAAACAAGGAGATGACCCTGCTGCTAGGGCCACGGAGGACGACGACGGGCAGGCTGCAGCTGAGAGCAAACAGGAAGAGCACCGTGCTAGGGCGATGGAGGAGGACGTGCAGGCTGCAGGTGAGATCAAACAGCAAGAGGACGAGCGCAAGGTTATGTCAGACATGGCCAAGAACAGGCAGCGCAAAAAGGAGCTAGAGATCTTTGTGGGAGGGCTGGACCGTGAAGCCGTCGAGGAGGATATCAGGAAGGTGTTTGCGCAGGTCGGTGATGTTGTGGAGGTCCGTCTCCACAAGGATCCCTCCACCAACAAGAACAAGGGGTTTGCGTTCGTCAGGTTTGCAAACAAACAGCAGGTGGCTCGGGCGCTTGCTGAGGTGAAGAATCCTATGGTAATATACCTCAGCTCCCCTGACATTCTCACTTTGAAAAAAAATGTTAAGCCACACTGTTCTGTGATGCGATATCCGATTGTTTACTTATTTATTTATTTAATTTCTTTTGCTGCAGATACATGGCAAACGTTGTGGTGTTGCTGCTAGCGAGGACAACGATACACTCTTCTTGGGCAATATTTGCAATACATGGACAAAGGAAGCTGTATGTTTTCCTGAAATAATATGCGCAACCATGATGAGCCTGTTAATAAGTAATTTGCTGATTTTGCGCCTTTGTTTTTCAGATTAAGAAGAGGCTGCTTGACTATGGGGTAGAAGGAGTTCAAAGTTTAACTCTTGTTCCTGATACTCAAAACGAAGGCCAGAGCCGTGGTTTTGCATTTCTCGAGTTCTCTTGCCACGCGGATGCGATGCTTGCATTCAAAAGGCTGCAGCAACCAGATGCTCTATTTGGTCACCCTGAGAGAACTGCAAAAGTTGCCTTTGCAGAGCCAATAAAAGAAGCAGATGCAGAAGTTATGGCTCAGGTGCGTAACGACCTTACCATGCTTCCGTTCTGTATATACACAGGATTGTTGTATAAGCAAGCTGCCTTCAATTTTTATCCCTATTGGTTAGGTGAATTAAGTGACAAGTATAGAAAGATGTCATTGTACTTGCAATATTGGTCTCAATACTACCTATTGGTTAGTTATTTGTAGTTTATCCAAGAGTTATGATTTACAACGATGCTCATAATTAGCTGCTTGTTAATTGTTTCTCTTTCATGTCCAACCATCGCAAGTATATGATTTGTCATGTCGTTGACTACTTTTTCATGCTGCAGGTCAAATCAGTTTTTATTGATGGACTTCCACCATACTGGGATGAAGAACGTGTTAAAAACCGATTCAGAGCTTATGGTGTGATAGAACGAGTTGTGCTTGCTCGCAATATGTCTAGTGCTAAAAGAAACGATTTTGGATTTGTCAACTTCTCAACCCATGAGGAGGCTCTTGCTTGTATTGAAGCCACCAACAACACCGAGCTGGGTGATGATGGAAAAGCAAAGGTATTTTTCTGGTTTGGAATGGTACCGTACCGTCTTTGTTTTCACATGTCCTTGTGTTGATGCTTATAAGTGATAATTTTGGTGTTTTTAACTTAGCTAAAAGTAAGGGTTAGACTTTCAAACCCTTTACCTAAAAGTCAGGCTGTGAAAGGTGAAATGAGTGGCGGGTTTCGAATTGGACATCCTGGATCTGGTTTTAACAGGCCTGGTAAGTAATTGTGCCCCCTCCCCAACTTCCACGAATGCTTGTGTTGTTATATGAGGATTTGTTTGTTGACTTTTATGGCTGTGCAGGTAGAGGTTTTAATAGGGACAGAGCTGCCCCTCGCCGGGAAGGTTTCCATGGTGATAGGGGTTTCAATAATCACACTCCTGGTCGTGGTGCGAGATTTAATTCTGCATACAGTAACAACAGTTTTGAAGCTTCGCCCTCTGATTTCCGAGCCAGGCAGGCTCCTCCTGCCTTTCGAGGTGGGCTTTCAAAAACACAAATTTACTCCTTCAACCTTTTGAGCGCTTTTTTACACTGCCGACTAATGTTCGCAGGGGGGAGATGGGAACCTTCCTCAGGAAGGCATGATTTCTTTGATAGAGGGCAGGGGAGAGGGTATCATCATCCACCTAGAGGGCCAACATTTGAGCCTGAGGGTGATTTTGGTAGACCCTTTGGTGAAAACCCATATCTCTATGAAGATGTTCGGCATAGTGCTAAGAGGCCATATTCTCACATGGTTTGTTACAATATTTGTATTGCTATGTTAAGTGCTAAGTAATTCTCTGTGCCATCTGCACTGAACTTACTTTTTATTTATATGATAGGAACCCGGCCCTCCTGGATACTTTGAGCATGGTCCTCCTCGTGTGCGCCCTCGCTTTGACCATTACGAGCAGCCACCATTTCCTGGAGGGAACCGTTTTGGTCATTATGACCAGCCACCATTTCCTGGAGGTGACCGCCACAGAGGTTGTAATCCTATGTTGTAACCTAACCATTTTGCTCTGCCCCTTTGATCTTATTTTGTGATAGTTTCTCATTGTATATTTGCAATTGCAGACTCTTTTGGGACGAGGGGTGGTTATTCACGTGATCACTATGGCCCTGGTTCTGGTCCTGGTCATGCCCCGCCCCCCGCCCATGCCCATGCCCCGCCCCCTGCCCATGCCCATGCCCATGCCCCAGCTGTAAGTATAATACCTTTGTGACTTGGTTATCCCTCTTATCTATTTGTCTAATTTTCTGGCTTTTGCTTTTCTCTACCATGTAATGCAGCAATATGGTAGGGGTGCATTCCGACCACACCAAAGAGGCGGGCATTCTGGAGGCGGTTATTACCACCACTAGGTGGTATCACAGTATGTCTCTTGTCACCTGGTGTGACTTCGTGTTACTGGTCCTGTTTGATATTTGCATCGTGGGGCACTAACATGGGTTTACATGCAGACTTCAGGTGGTGCCGCGTTACACTAGTGTTTGTGTTTGGTATGACTAGTGAGAAACATTATGCCGCTTATTAGCTACTAGTACTCACAGGTCGGTTGGTTGTTAGTTATCTTGAGATGATAATTACCGTTGTTGGGGAGCAATAATTAATTTTCCTTGTTAAAGGACATGTTTGGGGTGATGAATGTGTTGTGAGGATATTGGTGGATGATGTTATAGAACTAGAGGCATGAGTGACATGGACCGACCTCTCTGTATTTGATTAGATAACACTGTGGATTATGGATTTTAGACAGTTTATGTGGCTTTGCCTGAGATTGTTGATGTTGGTCTTGAGGTCAAATGGGGATATGAGACTGTTGTTTGGTAAGATATTTGATTCTTGTCTTGGGGATATTTGGTGTAAATGTTGTGATTATATAGTGGATCATGCAGTTTACGGTGTCAGAATTGTTGGAGTTGGTCAAGTAGACTCTTTTCTGGAGGTTCATTGGCTATTTTAGCAGTTGGTCTAAATTTGTTGAGGTGCTCTTTGGGGGACATGATGACGGCATTTGAGCATGGAACAGGAAGTTACTTTGGTGTTATGAGATTGGTTCTGGTTTATAGTCAGTCAATTATGAGTTGGATTTTGGGTTTAAGGAAGATTCGATTCGATGGAACCGTTTAGGCTTTTGTGTTTCCCTTATGTTATATACAAGTTGTCTGTCCTGTGGGTTTCTTTTAACACTTGTAGCTCTTCCTTCTTGTCTTGGTAATTTGCTAACGTAGTAGCTTTAAGCGAAAATTAGTGGAGCACACTAGAAGAAGTCTGCTGAGGCAGGTAAGAAAAGCATGCTCATCTAGAGGTTTGGTTTGCTGCGTTCTTATTCTTGGGGCGATGAAGGCAGGCATTCTTGGTGTATGCATAGCATCATCTGAAGAAGGATTCTTGTCTTCTCATCTTGTGTTTTCATGGACATTTGACCACTCTTGTGTTTTGATGTACATTCCCAGATGTTCTTTTTGTTTTTTCAATTCCATGCACAGAAGTTTTGAATGTGATGATAATTGTAATTCTTGGTGCGAATAAGTCAGGTATGAAATTTTTTTCGTTTCACACCCGGGGCGGGACGGGTTATTCGTTGTTACTGATGGTTGGAACAAAATGGGTTTGTCTCGTGTGGTAGAAACAAGTGCAAAATGGGTTTGTTTCGCCTGCATTTGCGAGAAAATACAACTTGAACATACTCCAAAACGTTTCGAGTCTCAAACAAGTGATGATTTTTACATGCTCAAATTCAACAAGTGATGAACCAAAAGGGTGATTCTGTAATTGATTGAAATCTAGCATTCATCTCTGTCAACAACACTCGCTCGAATTCTTCTGGTTCATGTACCCAAGTTGACGATCCAATCCTGTATGTAAAGATTGATTGATGATGAATACTAATGACCATCATATATCACAAAACAAGATAAGACCATGCTCGTCTCTTGATAAACAACAAGAAGAAACACACAAGATGTGCATTGTATTGGCCATGCAAATTGGCTGGGCATCCAAAAACGGATGCCCCCTATATTATTGTTACCTCTTCTTCTGCCCAAAACGAAAAAAATCACCTGCGGCTAATTCTTCCAGGTTCCCTACCCAGCCAGCCATGTATGTATCTTGTCAATTTCAATTAAACATGCAAGACAGACAGAGGTTACGGGTTACCTGCACTGCACTGCCTAGGATGATAGTGGATATTGCTATCAGTATCATCTCAAGACTTTCACCTCTATCATACAACAATTTTTCAGTTCCTAGACTGAAAGAAATCCCAATGTCGACCATCCTCGTGTTTTATCGATTGAACCATACACCTACTGCAGGTACTGGTCAATGTCATTTCTTAAAATCTGTCGACAAGAAATGCCTGGCGCACTACACACAAAATCTCTACTGGCAGTGCAAATTAAATGGTGGTGTACAAGACTGGGCGTTCAGAAACCCATATCCTATAATGTTAACCTGAATTTCACATGTCCTAAATGAACCTTGCATATATCATCAGTTTAACATGCAAGACAGAGGTTACGTTTCTTCCAGGTCCTGCCCAACCTTGTGCGATAGACACCTAACAATCCTCGTGTTGACAAACCTACTGCAGATACTAGTCAATGTAATTTCTTAAAATCTGTCAAGAAGAAATGCCTGGCGCACTACACAAAATCTGTACAGGCAGTGCAAATTAAATCTTGTACAAGACTAGGCATTCAGAAACCGCTCTCCTATAATGTTACCTGAATTTTCCACATTCCACCCAACCTTCTATACGTCATCAATTTAGCATGCAAGACAGAGATTACGGGTTACCTGCCTACTGTATCTTCCAGGTCCAGCGTACATCATTTTAACATGTAAGACAGACAGACAGAGGTTACGGAATACCTGCTGCCTAGGATGATAGTGCTATCATCATCTCAAGACTTTCAGCTCTATCGCACAACAATTTTCCAGTTCCTAGACTGAAAGAAATACCATCCTCGTGTTTAACGATTGAATGATACACCTACTAATGCAGATACTAGTCAACGTCATTTCTTAAAATCTATATCAAGAAATGTCTGGCGCAGTACACACAAAATATGTACTGGCACTGCAAATTAAATGTGGTACAAGACTGGGCATTCAGAAACCAAATATCCTGTAATGTTAGCTGTATCTCCAATGTCCTACCCAATCTATTCAACATGCAAGATAGAGGTTACGGGTTACCTTCCTACCGTTTCTTCCAGGTCCGGTCCGACCCAACCTTGTATATATACCATCAATCATTTTAACATGTATAAGACGGAGATTACGGGTTACCTTCCTACTGTTTCTTCCAGGTCCGGTCCGACCCAACCTTGTATATATCATCAATCAATTTAACATGTATAAGACGTCTACTGTTTCTTCCAGGTCCTAACCAAACCTTGTATGTCATCAATCAATCATTTTAACATGTAAGACAGAGGTTACGGAATACCTGCCTAGGATGATACGGCTTTCAGCTCTATCATATCAAACAACATTTTTTTCAGTTCCTATACTGGAAAACACAATCTGAGAGTGCACGTGAGATGTAATAAACACAGAAATATTGCCAAGAACAGATGGTACCTTCCTCTGTTTTTTATCCTCTCTATAATAAAAGGAAGACCATAGGTATGGTTTCAACAAAGAGCTGCTAGAGCAGAGTAAGGTTTAAATTTAATCATGACAACACCCAGACATTGCGACTGAATGAATAAACAAAGGAGCATAATGGTCTACCTCACGAGTCTCATATAACTTGAAATGATTAATAACCATGCCTGCCCGGAGACCGGGACCTGCTCCTCATCCTCCCCGGGTCTCCTCTTCTTGAAAAATCACCACCGTTCCTGTCTCTGGGCCTCGCCCTTTCAGAATCCCTCCGGCTGTTATAGGAACCGCCTCTATAGTCCGACCCTCTACCTCCCTGCTCATAGGGCCTCTCTCTGTCACGGCTCCGCTCATAGTAGCGGTCACGGTCGTGCTCCCTGGATCTCTCCCTATAGTCGTCGCGGTGGCCTCTGTTATGGTATCCTCTCTCCCGGTTCTGACGCTCCTCTGCTTCCTTCTCCCTTGCAAGCTTCTCCGCTTCTTTCGCAGCCTGAAAAAGCAAACTATCGTCAGAACTTGGGTGTGTGTGATGAAGCCAAAAAAAAAGGAACATTGTTCTCGTGTAGCACGACAACTAGTTACAACTGACCTTGTATTCTGCGAGGAATTCCCTGACCAGACCATAACCAATGTGCTGCTTGCCAGTGACATGGGACTGCGTCCTCTCAAGGACGTCGTTGGTGACGAGAAAGGAGCCGCACTGCTCGCAGAGCTCCATCTTCTTCTCTTGCGGGACCATGGAGAGCTTGGTCTCAATCTGGTGGGTGAGAGCCGACTTCTCGAGGTTGAGAATGTCCACCTGCAAGCCAGGAACAGAAACTTTGGTTGGGGCATCATGTAATTATCGCCAATGGCTATTAATAATCCTCTAAACAGACCCTAATAAAATTAGTAAACACAAAAAGGAGTCTACCTTCCTCATGAGGGCGGTGGCCTCGTCGATCTTGCCGGTGTCGCCGAGCTGCTCAATCTGCTCGAGCAGCTTCTTGATCTTCTCTTCGAGGATGGAGAGCTGCTCGACCTTTTCGGCGTGGGCAGCAGGGGGCGACAGCTCGACGACGTCCTGAGCCAGCCTGTCGCCGCCGCGCCTGATCTTCTTATCCAGGTCCTGGACCTGCAGCAGCAGCAGCAGCAGAAAGAAAATGTTAAAATCTGGACAATTCAACCAAAATAGCACCAATTCAGTGTGGATGCAAATCTATACCAGCCTCTCGCAGCGGTGGGCGAGGTCGGCCTCAAATTTGGGGAGGGCGGCGGCGTAGCGGGGGGAGGACTCGAAGCTGCATACATCATCGATTTGGTTAGGATTAGGATTTGGTTAGCGGGAGGATGAAGATGAATCGAAAGAAATCGGAAGAAATCGAAATCTGGGAAAGAAAGAAAGAAAGAAAGAAGGAACCTTTGCTTTAGGGCCGGGTCGTGGATCTTTGGGCATACTCCGAGGTTGCTCTTGGTGTTGATGAAGAGGTCGTGGGGGCAGAAGCGGGCCATGTAGGGGGCGCACACGTCGGGGTCGTCCCACGCCACCTCACGGTGCTCCTTCTTCTCCTCCTCCGTCAGGTCCCGCGACGACCCCATCAGCGCGTCCAGCAGAGCACGCTGCGCGTCCATCGAATCTTTTCGATTCGATTCCACCACGCTGCGCCGGCCGCTTCAATCCAATCCAATCCAATCGGGTCTCCGCTCCGGCCGCAAACCCTAACCCTAGGGAGAGATCAGCAGGCGGCGGCGATGGAGGCGGACCAGTTGAGCGAGAGGAGAAAATAAAATAAATAAAAGAGAGAGTTTTGCGGTGCAGATGGAGGAGGAGGGATCAGATCAGATGGATGGATGGATATTTGGGTTGGGTTGGGCCCTTTCTCTCCCACTTCCAAATCTCTCTCTATGAATTTCCAATCCCCCCAAGTCCCTTTTTTCTTTTCTTTGCCGGGAACCCAACTTGTTATTCCGACTAGTAGTGTCAAAAACGTTCTTACATTATGGGGCGGTTGAAGTTTTCGTGTTTAATTTAGTTTTCTGTTTTGTTTGGGTTTCTCTTCTCTCCCCGACACATCGATGTTCAGCCTTTCTCCCCCTTCTCCTGTGACCCTCGTCTATCGTCTCGCTCGAGCTGACAAGGGGTGGCCTGCTACCACTTCCTGGCCATGGCAAACGGCATCAGTGTGTTGGGGAGGTGAGACCTTTTTTCGTATGTGTTCTCAGATCAGATCGGCCCAACCAACCTCATGGCGACTAGGGATCAAGGATCTTCATCCGGGATGTCCGAGAAGCAAGAGCTCGATCCTATCATGCATGACCTTGACCATAATCAGAAGGACCTTGATGATGTGGTTTTTGAGGAGGGACAACCCCTGGCAGAAGAGGATTTGTGGCGTATGATTCTCGTTCGGCTTCATACAGACAGGGGTGGTAAAATACAGATCGGCCCCAACCAACCCCTTGGTGATGTGATGATCAACTATCTTGCTTGGAAGATTGGGAAGTATGTCGCATATGAAACTACTTCATTTGATTTGGGATGTACGTAAACAAAAACCACCTCTCTCGCCAGGGGTGGTAAAAAGAGAGATTTTAGCAGTCAAGTTTGAGGTTGTTGGACTGGTGCCAGGTTTGTAGCCCCCCTCCCCCCCGACCGACTTTGATATACAAAATTATGTGTGGTACTTGGAACACGCGGCGCGGCTCAATGCCTGCAAGAAGGGGATATTGGGGTGGTGGTGCAACTGGTAGTAGTTGTGATGGATGTAGGGGAGATCCTTCTATGCATCGGGTGCGGGAAGAGATGGCTAGGAGAATGAGTACTCTGAGGAGGAGGAAGATCCAATGAATGATGTTGGTCTGACATGATGCGAACATATGAAGATATTATGGCTCCCTCGATGCACCTTGTTTCAGCGGACAATTCAACACTTATTACTGGCACTCAAGGCAAGGCGACTTTGGCGTTATGACTGTCGGCGCTGAACCCTAGCCCACCACCGAAACAAGATCCAAAAAGAGATAAGATCGACAACAATTCAGAGAAGGTAGTGGAAGCCATAACAGTAAGCAAAATGATGCACGATCAGCGGGCTCCCAAGAGGAGTAGCATCAGGCACAATGAGTCTCGTTGTATGGAACTATCATGGGGCTGGCAAGCACACGAAAACTCATATGTTTTGTGAAATTACGAAGCAATTTTGCCCTGACGACGCTTTGATTTTGGAGACAGAGATTGATGGATCACAAATTGAAAATTTGGCGCCACCATTAGGTTTTAATAAAAGTTATGCTGTTAGTAGTATGGTTGTAAGCGGAGGTCTTGGTATTTTTTTGGAATGATTCAATAAAGTTGGAAATTATTGGTTACTCCTAGTATCACATTGATGTAGTGGTCGGTGATCTAGGTGCAGTACCAGCTAGAATTACTTTTGTTTATGGAAAAGCACAAGTGCAGGAAAGGCACAAGACATGGGACATGTTACGCAACATCGCTGGTTCAAGCAATCTTCCTTGGGTTGTAATTCGAGATTTTAATGAAGTATTACATGCACATGAACATTTAGGAATGGGACAATGCAATATGCATGAAGTTGTTGTCGTGAGAGCATGTGTAGAGGAGAAATTGGGGGATTTTGCAAAAAAAAAAACTTGGGCTCTACGATATATTGTGGCGATCTGGCGGCATTGTTGAGTTGTACTGAGTTATGGCGGCGATGGGGCCGGCCCTGGCAAATCCCTGGATTCAGTCGAAGGCAGGGAGAGGAATGGGTCTCTTAGGGTACTAAGAGTGGAGGTGTTTGAGAGAGAGGGGGGAGAGAGCGTCGAGCATCATTGGTTCTTCCCAAGACCAGAGTAGGTGCGTATAGCGGATGAAATGGAGAGCTAGGGAGTTAGTGGAGAGGAATTTGGAAAACAAATTAGTTGATTGGAGAGAGGATAAGGGGGGTCGAGTGTGGGGTAATAGGGATCAAATTGATTGTTCAGGAGAGGAGGAATTTTTGAAGATTCGGGGAGCCATGAAGGAAAGGGGATCTATCAATTGTTGCGCCATGGGATAGGGGAAACTGCCCAATTTGGAGATTAATGCCATTGATGGGGGGTTGAAAATTCATTAGTAAACTAAGGATATCATGGAGGAATTTGGGGGTAAGGCTGGCCTATTTCTCTGCTCAGGCCGTGGGTTCTATCCACTCTATGGCCAGCAGAGACTCGTGTCCTTCCTATTCTTTGGGTATTCTCCTCATGACCAGTCCTCCTTCTACCATGGATGTGGGTGCTAGGAGGAGGGATAGAGGGGGGAAGGGGAGTCGGTAGTGGGAGGTTCATCTCAGGCGGCGGGGATGAACTGGCCAGCAACTAACTTTGGAGGGGTGCTCCTATGGCTCCACCTCCGCTATTGGGTAAGGAAAAGGCCTCTGGTCGTCGGCCCCGTGGTGATGTCCAACCACTTGTCATCAACACGAATGCGACCCGCAAGGCCATCAACAATAGCCTGGTGGTGGGGAGGCTTCTATCGCCTTTCAAAGTTCATCCCAAGATCATCGTACAAGAGCTCTGAATAGCGGCATGGTGGATGTAGGGAATGCTCACCATCCAGGAGGTGGACAACATTGACGGAAGATTCATCCCGAACTTCTCTGTCGAGAGCAATTATGAGTTTTGTGCTGAAGGCACAACCTTGGCATTTCAAGCGGGATGGTGTCTTCTTCGCCTCCTTCGACGGAAGGGGAAATCCAGCGAACGTGGACCACGGCGTCATGGCCATTTGGGTCTAGGTACGAGGTCTCATGTTTTAACTAAAAACAGAGGTGATGGTATAAGGACTCTTGGTGAGAAAATAGGAGAGGTCTTAGTAGTTACCCACCCCCAACAAGATGGCCCATGTTGGGGGTGATTTGGTCGAGGAGGTCTTACGAGCGTTAAGTACTTTACTATCCCTTCTGGATGGAGTGATAACGTGATTCTGATGATTCCCAAAGTTAATTCCCCGAAAAAGTTTACCCAGTTTAGGCCCATAGTTTGTGTAATGTTGTGTTTAAGGTTATTCCAAAGATGGTGGCAACTCATCTGAAGGCTTTTCTTCCATAAATTATTAGTCTGGCCCGGACTGCTTTCGTTCCTAGGAGAATTATTATGGACAATGCCTTAGTGGCCTACGAGTGTTTCCATACAATGAAAAAACAAGGAAAGGAAGGGTTGTGCACAATCAAAGTCGATATGCATAAAGCCTATGATAGGCCCTTTCTTGAAGGAGATAATGCATTGAATGGCTTGGTGGAAAATGTGTGTACCTAATACGTCTCCCTCGTATCTACTTTTCCTAATGCTTTTGCTCTTGTTTTGGACTTTAATTTGCACGATTTGAATGAAACTAACCAAGGCTGACGTTGTTTTCAGCAGAACTACTATGGTGTTGTTTTTGTGCAGAAATAAAAGTTCTCCAAATGGAACAAAACTTTTTAGAGAATTATTTTACAATAAAATAAAAATACTAGAGCCAAGAACCACCGAAGGGGAGCCAGATACGTCTCCAACGTATCTATAATTTTTGATTGCTCCATGCTATTATATTACCTATTTTGGATGTTTATAGGCTTTACTTTACACTTTTATATCATTTTTGGGACTAACCTACTAACTGGAGGCCCAACCCGAATTGTTGTTTTTTTTGCCTATTTCAATATATCGAAGGAAAGGAATATCAAACGGAGTCCAAACGGAATGAAACCTTCGGGAGCGATCTTTTTGGAACAAACGCAATCCAGGAGACTTGGAGTGGACGTCAAGAAGCAGCCGAGGAGGCCACGAGGGTGGCCGGTGCGCCCAGTAAGGGTGGGTGCACCCCCTGCCTCGTGGGCCCCTTGTGGCTCCCCTGACCGACTTCCTTCGCCTATATATATCTACGTACCCCAAAAACATCCAGGAGCACCACGAAAAACTATTTCCACCGCCGCAACCTTCTGTATCCGCGAGATCCCATCTTGGAGCCTTCGTCGGCACTCCTCCGGAGGGGGAATCGACCATGGAGGGCCTCTCCATCACCACCAAGGCCTCTCCGATGAGTTGTGAGTAGTTTACCACAGACCTTCGGGTCCATAGTTATTAGCTAGATGGCTTCTTCCCTCTCTTTGATTCTCAATACAAAGTTCTCCTTCCTCTTTGTCGGTGTTAAAACCGGTGAATCTCGGGTAGGGGGTCCCGAACTGTGCGTCTAGGCGGATGGTAACAGGAGACAAGGGACACGATGTTTTTACCCAGGTTCGGGCCCTCTCGATGGAGGTAAAACCCTACTCCTGCTTGATTAATATTGATGATATGGGTAGTACAAGAGTAGATCTACCATGAGATCAGAGAGGCTAAACCCTAGAAGCTAGCCTATGGTATGATTGTTGTTTGTCCTATGGACTAAAACCCTCCGGTTTATATAGACACCGAAGAGGGCTAGGGTTACACAAAGTCGGTTACAATGGGAGGAGATCTACATATCCGTATCGCCAAGCTTGCCTTCCACGCCAAGGAAACTCCCATCTGGACACGGGATGAAGTCTTCAATCTTGTATCTTCATAGTCCAGGAGTCCGGCCAAAGGTCATAGTCCGGCCATCCGGACACCCCCTAATCCAGGACTCCCTCAGTAGCCCCTGAACCAGGCTTCAATGACGAGTCCGGCATGCAAATTGTCTTCGACATTGCAAGGCAGGTTCCTCCTCCGAATACTTCATAGAAGATGTTGAACACAAGGATAGTGTCCGGCTCTGCAAAATAATTTCCACATACCACTGTAGAGAGAATAATATTCGCACAAATCTAATCTGCTGACGTATTTCGTAGCGTGACATCATGCCATAGCGAAGTTTTTATTTGAATCGTTTTACTGTCCCACCTCAGCGCGTTTAGCGAGGCGGTTTCCTTGGCACGTCTTGTCAAAGCAGAGATCGTGTCCCCTTATTCCGGGATTCTCATCAATACGGGCGTGGGTAACCCAACCGTGCCATTGGTATGACTTCTTAATTGAAAGTGAGTCCCAAACGGTCACGGGGAGGGCTCTCGGTATTCAACCTCTTTATAAAGAGACCAAGGCTCGACTCCTTTCTTTCAATCCAATCAAATCCGCCTCTCGCCTTGAGTTCCAACACCCAAAGCTCCAGATTCAGGCGCTTCGGACCTTCGATGATGTCCGGCTCCAACCTCCAAGGCCGGTGGATGCCTTCCTCCGTTACGGAAGAAGACGTGCGAAAGCTGAGAGATGCCAGGTATCTAACCGGTGAAATCTCGCATAGGCTGCCTGCTCAAGGGCAGGCTATTCCCACTCCCCAGCCCGGTGAGAGCATGGTGTTCGCATCTCACTTCCTTCAGGGGCTAAGCTTCTCAATTGATCCCTTCGTGAGGGGGCTCATGTTTTATTATGGGCTGGAATTTCACGACTTAGCTCCGGAGTCCATCCTCCAAATCTCATCGTTCATTGTCGTGTGTGAGGCCTTCCTCCATATTACTCCTCACTTCGGACTGTGGCTTAAGACCTTCAAGGTAGAACCGAAGATAATCGAGGGGCAGCACGCTGAGTGCGGAGGTGCTATTATAAGCAAGATTGCCGACGCTCCATGGCCCGAGGGCTCTTTTCAAGAGGAGTTCGGCTTATGGCAACGAGAGTGGTTTTACATCACAGCTCCCAGGGGCACCACATGGGTGGCGCCACCTGCTTTTCGCTCGGGTCCCCCACCACGGCTAGCATCATGGGTCAATAAAGGACTTAACTGGGGGCCGTCCAAGGACGTGCCCTTGCTGCAGGGCCGCATTCGAGATCTCCTAGAAAGAGATATCAATTTGGCCGTAGTGGCGCAGGTTATGCTGATTCGCCGCATGCTGCCCTGCAAACGTCGCCCCCTCCGCCTGTGGGAATTTAATCCGGAAGGACCGCGAGTCCTCCAACATTTTATGGGCACGACGCCCATGGAGATGTATAAATTGTTCTTCGGATCACAAGCAATGTGTCCGGACTCGTCCGAGGACGTAGGTCTGAGCTGCAATCGCCCAGACACTCAAGTAAGTAGCCCTGTACCCGGACACGCTACCCGTATGTTTATCATAAAATTGCCCTTAAAAGAGCTATCCTTTGAACAGGAGTGGATAGCGAAAGCAAAGCTTATCAGGTGTCTGGCCCCCCTCCCTGAGACCACGCCGGATCCCATGTTGACCAGGATGCTGGAGATTGCGCCTTTGGAAGAAGGCGAAGAGGGGAACCAAGAAGCTACCACCTCCGCGAAGGAGGCTGTCAGGAAAGGAGGAATCGAGAATTCCCCTAACCAGGGAAAGAAAAGGACCACCTCTGAAGACCCGGAGGCGATGGCCTCAAAGCGGGGGAACAAATCTTTGTCAGAGGGTCTGGCGCCGGAGGGTGCTCCGGCCGCATTGCGCCCCCAAGGGGATCAGCTCTCCACCGAGCCGTAAGTAAAGAGAGGGGTTTTAAAATGAGTGGCATCCCTGTTTTATTTCTGAGGAAGATAACCAAAATTTTACCTTGCAGTTCGGATCTCAACCTTCTCAGAAGAGCTCATCTTTAGGGGATCTTCGTCCGGAGATGATGGAGAGCGGAACGCCTCCCCCAGCTGTACCGTCTTGTGAGGCGGGCGACCCCGAGGTGTCGTCTCGGAGGGTTTCTCCGAATCCGGCCTTCGAAAAAGGTCTTCGGACGAGTCCGGCACCGTCCGGTGCACGGTCGGAGGAGCTGAAGGATCTGCTCGGGCGAGCGTCTATCTTAGAAGAACACCGTGTGTTGATGAACACGGTGATTAGAAGGATTTCATCCGCGGAAAGCGGATTGTACGAGGCCGCCAGGAGTTTACTGACAGGTTTTGAGGTACGCGAAATGATGTACCTTTTGACAGATCCGCATATATAAAATGTGCCCTATATAGATAGTAGCCCCTAAGACTCTGTGTGTTGTCAAAAATGACACCGCGCAGAGGATCATAATCCAAGGTATAATATGTCGCCTTTCCTATGTAGGTGGCAAGGTGTTCGGTGACTAGCCGGACTGATGAATTTGCCGAGCTAAAGCGGCAACTTGACATGGCAGATGCCGACATCACGCTTGTCAATGAGCGGCTGGACGAGGCACAAGGTATGTAATGTCTCCGAAGACATCTGGTAAGAAGAGCTTGATGCTCGTACCTTATAACATGTGTGCTTAATGCAGATGGTGCCGCTGCCATGGAGAACCTTCGGGCGGAACTTGCCCGAGCCAAGGAGCAAGCCAGGAAAAGCGATGTGGCTGTCTTAAAGGCGGTTAAAGAGCTAAGAGCCGAACAGGTTGCTCACTGCCAGAGCAAGAAGGATATGGCCGAGATGGCTGTAAAATTGAAGAATGCTGCTGACCGTTGCAAGCTTCTTGAAAAAGAAGATAGGGTGGCACAGAAGGACCTAGAAAAGGTCACTGCCGAGGCCAAGGACACTCGCTCTACCATGAGAGCTATGAAGGAGGAGCTACGTCAGGCCGGAGATATCACGGCTGGAAAGCCCTATATGCTGCACATGAAGTTCGGGGATCCTAAGTATGCTCCGTTGGACCGGAAGTGGAGTGCGGCGAACACTTATCTGGATTTGGCGGCGAGTGCCGCGGATGCGACCGAACACTTCCGGGGTCTAAAGGACCACGAATTGGAAGAACTTTTTTGGTCGCAGTTCCACAACCCAGAGCGCCCACTTTCGGTATCCGATCGTTTGGCCGCATGGGCGGAGCTGAACAGGTTATCCAGACTCGCCATGAAGCATGTCGTGGGTCATCTGTGGTCGAAAGGGCCCGAGCCGAAGAGTTATTTTAGCTTGGTGCAGAAGTTCCTTGGTGCGGTGCCGCATATTGATGCAATGAAGAGGTCAGCGTGCATAGAGGGTGCACAGATGGCTCTTGCCCGTGTCAAGACATACTGGGCGGAGATGAAGGCCAGTGCTGTCGCATCCCAGGATTCGGACGAAAGCCGAGTACCTGCCGAGCACTATTTTGAGGAAGTTCTGCAGGGCGCTCGTTTAATAGAGACGCAGTGCTCGAAGGATGTTACGTTCGAATAACATGTACTATTGTAAAACAATGTTTTGATGGAATATAAAAGCTTTTTACACTTGTGCTTTCAAGAATTAGAATACCTCCCGTGCGACCGTTAATGTATATGTGTATATAAACCGAAAGATGGCAGTCATTGGCTTCAACCCCCACGCATATAATGCGGGGGTGTTCACAGAAGGCGCATTTTCACACTTGATCCAACGTCTTGATCCTATAAAGGAGGTGATAGCGCAGCGAACTAGGCAACCGGACTATAATGCTTTATCACTTTCACTTAGCCATAAGAGTTTGATAGTGGGGCTACTGAATAGCCCCTAGGGGCACCGTGCTCGCCCGAATTCGGGGCGCGTGTGTGCCTGACCGGGAAACGACCCTTCGTTAATGCGGAGGAATCCTAAAGATTCCGGCAAGCCATCGAGTGGTTGACCAGTCTCTCGCTATATCATGACAGTCAATTTTCGGCTTTCTCTACTGAGGTGCTCGCCTGGCCGAACCAGGGCACAATCACAGTAGTTCTCCTGGTGCCGCCCTAGCTGATAGAGCGGAACATAAGGCAGCAAAACACAGGAGCCGGGCAAACCCAACATTTGACCAAAGACATGATTCGGAGCTGATGCATATAAGGCCAAACTCGCGACGCCGAACACTCCCTAAGGTATTCGGTCTTTATGAAAACGGGCTTGAACAAAAGCCATTGGTAAGAAGCCCCTAGTGTCCAGGTACGCGCAAAATTCTGGCGTGGCCACATGCCAAGACGCCAGCCTCCTCCTCGGTTATAGCAAAAACCGGTGGATGTTATCAACAAGAGACAGTAAAAAAGGTTTACACAGGGTCTTAATCTGAAAAGAATCTTTGAAACGGGTCCCTACTGCACGTCTGCTCCCGTGTCTCCGTTGTGCCGTATCCTGGACGGGTGTAGCACGGTGTTCGTCTGTAGAAGAGAGGAACTTAGTTGAAAACAATCATGCGAGAAATCTATGTTAAAATAAACAAAGTATAATACAGAAAATGGGTAGAATTGAGCTTTATTGTCTCTTGGTGTAAATGCGCGGAGCCCCTTGTATAGGGGTATGCGGCTATTAAGCCTTTGTATGTTTACGCCGGACTCGTCGAGCCATGTCCGGGGTCTTGAACGACCTGTTTAGGTGCTCTAACTAGTAAAGCTGGTTTAGTGTGCGGCTGTCAAGGCAGCCGCACCATCGACCGCGCTCGAGGAACGCTCGATATTTCTCTTTAATGAGATGATGCCTCGTGGACCGGGCATTTTGAGTGTAATGATGCATAATGCGGTATTGCGTTAAAGCGGGCGAAAGCTTCACGTCCCAGTAGTGCTTGATAGCTACTTATGAATGGGGCGATGTGGAAGGTTAGCTTTTCGCTTCGGAAGTTGTCGGGGGAGCCGAACATAACTTCTAACAAGAGGGAACCCATACAATGGGTATCTGGGCCTGGCGTGACCCCTTGAAAGGAAGTGTTGCCATGGCGAATTATTGCTGGGTTTATCCCCATTTTGCGGATTGTGTCCTAATATAGCAGGTTTAGATCACTGCCGCCGTCCATTAAGACTTGTGTAAAGTGGAGTCCGTCAATTATCGGATCTAAGACCAAGGCAGTCCAGCTTGCGTTCCAGATACCTCTAGAGTAATCCTGATGATCGAAGGTGATTGGTTGTAACAACAAGTGGCGGGACTCCTCTGGGACAGGCCGTATGGCGTGTATCTCCATAGGCGCCACTCTGTTTTCCCCTTTTGTCACATGAAGTGAATTTACTGTTTTGACTTCTTGCGGGAACTTCTTTTGTTCTCCGGTGCTCTGCTTGTGGGGTTCGTCGTCATCCTCGCTTGGTATGCCGAGCCCCTTGTGTTCGGCGTTGAGTTTGCCGGATTGCTTGAAGACCCAACAATCTCTGTGGGTGTGGTTTGCAGGCATCCCGGGAGTACTGTGGATTTGGCATATTTTGTCCAAGATTTTGTTGAGGTTAGATAGCTCGTCCCTATTATCTTTGGGGGGCGGCTTTTTCTGATTCTGCCGAGAGCTTTGGAATCCGGCATTGACTGTCGTGCTCTTCGGGCTGTTATCCTTGATCCGGCGCAGTTCCTTGCTACGGCGCGGTTTCCTGTTTCCATCTCTGACTTCGGATGTACTTGGGTCGCTGGTGCTGCTTCTTGCCAACCAGCTATCCTCTCCTGCGCAAAAGCGGGTCATGAGGCTTGTCAATGCGACCATTGTTCTTGGCTTTTCTTGGCCTAGGTGTCTGGCGAGCCATTCGTCTCGAACGCTATGTTTGAAAGCTGCTATGGCTTCAGCGTCCGGACAGTCGACTATCTGATTCTTTTTATTAAGAAATCTGTTCCAGAGTTTCTGGGCCGACTCTCCGGGTTGTTGAGTTATATGACTTAGATCGTCTGCATCCGGAGGTCGGACATAGGTCCCTTGAAAATTTGCCCGAAAAGCATCCTCGAGCTCTTCCCAACTTCCTATGGTGTTTTCGGGAAGGCTTTTAAGCCAATGCCGGGCTGGCCCTTTGAGCTTGAGGGGTAAGTATTTTATGGCGCGGAGGTCATCTCCTCTAGCCATGTGTATGTGGAGGATATAATCCTCAATCCAGACTCTAGGGTTTGTTGTTCCGTCGTATGCCTCTATGTTTACGGGCTTGAATCCCGCTGGAAATTCATGGTCTAGCACCTCGTCGGTGAAACATAGGGGATGTGTGTCGCCCCTGTATTTGGGTGTGGCGCGATGTTCGGATATTTGTTGCGTTGCATTGCTTACTAGAGCTTGCTTTCTTGGCCCGTAGATAGATCTGGTTGGGCCGTATTTTTGATGCGAATCCTTGTGCGGATCGCGTGCCGGATTGAGTGCGGCGCCCTTTGCTGCTCTATTGCGGTCATGGGGTCGTCTATCCGACCTGGTGGCTTCCTTGTTTTTTGACTGTGGGGGCTCTAAGGCCTCCTCATCAAATTCCAGTAGTAATTTTCGCTTCGGATAGCTCTTTGTCTGGTGACTGTCGCCGTACTTGTGTGCGGTGTTGAGTACTTTGCCCCATCTGATTCTGAGTGCATCTTCCGCTGTTTTGAGCTTCAGCTTCTGCTTTTTCAGGCTACACGCAGTGGCGACGAGCCTTTGGTGGAGGTTCTTCTGCTTAAGCAACTTGTCCGGCGTGAGGTCGTCCGGACTATTATCTTCGCCGAGGACGGGTTGTTCGGTTTGTTTATCCAAGTTGCCCTGTTCGGACGGTTGCTCGACGGCATGTTCGTCGTCCGCTGGTTCGCCCTGCTCTATGGCTGGGTCTCTGTCGAGGTGGGATTTGGTGCCGCGCTTACGCCACTGCTTTGATTGCTTTTCGAGGGAACGATCCCTCATTGCGCCCTTTTGATCCTCGTCGCCGTTTCTTTTAGGTGTGTCCACCATGCATACATCATGGGATGAGGTGGTTGTCCAGTGCCCTATAGGCGCTGGTTCTTGTTCGTCTCCTTCATTGGCGTCCATACCACCGATGTCTTCGGAGTCGAAGTCGAGCATGTCGGTTAAATCATCAACAGTGGCTACGAAGTGGGTGGTGGGTGAGTTTCAAATTTCTTCGTCGTCCGCATCCCAACATTGCTGACCATAGTCCGTCCAGGGCTCTCGTGATAAAGAGAGAGACTTTAGTGAACTCAGGATGTCGCCGAAGGGCGAGTGCTGAAAGATGTCCGCGGCGGTGAACTCCATGATCGGAGCCCAATCGGGTTCGATTGGAAGGGGTGCAGAAGATCCGGAGTCCGAAGAGGAGTTCGGCACCTTGGAGTCACGAGCTTCGCAAAGGACAAGGCTGGTATTCGGCTCCATCGCCGTAGAGATTGCAGCCCCCGAGGCGGTGTCCAACCATCCATCCTCGATTGGCGCAGTCGGCTCCGAGCTAAGGGTCGGAGCGGACACCTAAGCGGCCTTCTGGACACTGTCCGGCGGCAGAGCTAGATCATGCCCCTCATGATAGTGCGGCGCGCTCAGCTGCGGCTCGAACCCGCCAAAGATCAAGTCTCCGTGGATGTCAGCCGTGTAGTTCAAACTTCCGAATCTGACCTGATGGCCAGGGGCGTATCTTTCAATCTGCTCCAGATGGCCAAGTGAATTGGCCCGTAGTGCAAAGCCGCCGAATACGAAGATCTGTCTGGGGAGAAAAGTCTCACCCTGGACCGCGTCATTGTTGATGATCGAAGAAGCCATCAGGCCTAAAGGTGACGACACAGAGGAACTCTCAATGAAAGCACCAATGTCGGTGTCAAAACCGGCGGATATCAGGTAGGGGGTCCCGAACTGTGCGTCTAGGCGGATGGTAACATGAGACAAGGGACACGATGTTTTTAATCAGGTTTGGGCCCTCTCGATGGAGGTAAAACCCTACTCCTGCTTGATTAATATTGATGATATGGGTAGTACAAGAGTAGATCTACCACGAGATCAGAGAGGCTAAACCCTAGAAGCTAGCCTATGGTATGATTGTTGTTCGTCCTACGGACTAAAACCCTCTGGTTTATATAGACAACGGAGAGGGCTAGGGTTACACGGAGTCGGTTACAATGGGAGGAGATCTACATATCCGTATCGCCAAGCTTGCCTTCCACGCCAAGGAAACTCCCATCCGGACACGGGACGAAGTCTTCAATCTTGTATCTTCATAGTCCAAGAGTCCGGCCAAAGGTCATAGTCCGGCCATCCGGACACCCCCTAATCCAGGACTCCCTCACTCTTCTTGGAGATCTATTCGATGTAACTCTTTTTGCGGTGTGTTTGTCGAGATCCGATGAATTGTAGGTTTATGATCAAGTTTATCTATGAGAAATATTTGAATCTCTTCTGAATTCTTTTATGCATGATTGGTTATCTTTGCAAGTCTCTTCGAATTATCAGTTTGGTTTGGCCTACTAGATTGATCTTTCTTGCCATGGGAGAAGTGCTTAGCTTTGGGTTCAATCTTGTGGTGTCCTTTCCCAGTGACAGCAGGGGCAGCAAGGCATGTATTGTATTATTGCCATCGAGGATAAAAAGATGGGGTTTATATCATATTGCATGAGTTTATCCCTCTACATCATGTCATCTTGCTTAATGCGTTACTCTGTTCTTATGAACTTAATACTCTAGATGCAGGCAGGACTCGGTCGATGTGTGGAGTAATAGTAGTAGATGCAGGTAGGAGTCGGTCTACTTGTTGCTGACGTGATGCCTATATACATGATCATGCCTAGATATTCTCATAACTATGCACTTTTCTATCAATTGCTCGACAGTAATTTGTTCACCCACCGTAATACTTATGCTATCTTGAGAGAAGCCACTAGTGAAACATATGGCCCCTGGGTCTATCTTTTATCATATAAGTTTTTCATCTACTTTTATTTGCATCTTTTACTTTCCAATTTATATCATAAAAATACCAAAAATATTTATCTTATCATATTATCTCTATCAGATCTCACTTTCGCAAGTTTCCGTGAAGGGATTGGCAACCCCTTTATTGCGTTGGTTGCGAGGTTCTTGTTTGTTTGTGTAGGCGCGTGGGACTTGTGAGGAGCCTCCTACTGGATTGATACCTTGGTTCTCAAAACTGAGGGAAATACTTACGCTACTTTGCTGCATCACCCTTTCCTCTTCAAGGGAAAAACCAACACATGCTCAAGAGGTAGCAGAGCCCCTGGTTGAGCACAACCCACCAGGGCGCGCCACCCCCTCCAGGCGCGCCCAGGTGGGTTGTGCCCACCTGGTGGCCCCGTAGACCCTAATTCCAACACCTTAAAATCTATTTTCGGAGAAAAAAATGAGGGAGGAAGAATTATCGCGTTTCACGAGACAGAGCCGCCACCACCTCCTGTTCTTCATCGGGAGGCCAGATCTGGAGTCCGTTCAGGGCTCTGTAGAGAGAGAAATCTTTGATCTTCATCATCACCAACCTTCCTTCACCGCCAATTCCATGATGCTCCCCATCGGGAGTGAGTAATTCCTTCGTAGGCTCGCTGGTCGGTGAGGGGTTGGATGAGATTCATCATGTAATCGAGTTAGTTTTGTTAGGGCTTGATGGCTATGACTTTGCCATGCTTAATGCTCGTCACTAGGGCCCGAGTGCTGTTATTTCATATCTGAACCATTTATGTTTTCACCATTATATCTATGTTCTAGATCCTATCTTGCAAGTTATATGCACCTGCTACGTGCTATGATCCGTAAACCCCTGGGTGATAATAATCGGGATACTTTCCGGTGATGACTATAGTTTGAGGAGTTATGTATTCACTATATGTTAATGCTTTGTTCCGGTTCTCTATTAAAAGGAGGCCTTAATATCCCTTAGTTTTCTTATGGACCCCGCTGCCATGGGAGGGTAGGACAAAAGATGTCATACAAGTTCTTTTCATAAGCACATACGACTATTTATGAAATACATGCCTACATTATATTTATGAACGGAACTAGTTCTGTATCGCCCTAGGTTATGACTGTTATATGATGAATATCATCCAATGAATTCAGTGATACAATGCCTACGAGTTTTTCACATATTGTTCTTGCTAAGTTACTACTGCTTTTCTACTGTTACGCTTGCTACAAAATCATTGCTATCACTATTACTATTACTACTATTGCTGCCATTGCTAGCAAAACTATCATATTACTGTGCTACTGATCACCTTGCTGCAGATATTTAATCTCCAGTTGTGGTTGAATTGACAACTCAACTGCTAATACTTGCAAATATTCTTTGGCTCCCCTTGTGTCGAATCTATAAATTTGGGTTGAATACTCTACCCTCAAAAACTGTTGCGACCCCCTATACTTGTGGGTTATCAAGACCCTTTTCTGGCGCCGTTGCCGGGGAGCATAGCTATATTTGTTGAGTCACTTGGGATTATTATTTATTTATCATTATGAAGAATCTGAAGGATACTAAAACCAAGTTTTTTCCCTCTAAGACAAGGAGAGGTAAGGAACTACCATCTAGCTCTGCACTTGATTCGCCTACTATTTTGAGTAAACTTGCAACACCACCACATGCTATCAATCCTAATATGTCACAAGTTCTTGATGATGCTGCTTATGCTATGAATGCTACTCATGATGATGCTAGTACCTTGCTTGATGATGATTTGCCATTAGGAGAATTTCTTGATGAACAAATTGCTAGAGATAAAGAAATTGAGCATTCTGAAACTGATGAAGTCACTGAACTGATGAAGTACTTGAAACTAAAAATCTTGAAACACCCGTTAGACCTAGCGCTCCTAAATATGAATTTCCTATGATACGTGAAGGTTATGTTATGGATGAGGAGATAGTTAGAGACTTTTTTGCTTGCAATGATAGAGATGATCTTAAGAAATCACTATACAAATTGAAAGAAAAATCTTTGAATGCTAGAATGAAATGCGATCCAAAGTTTGCTACTTCACCTATCTTTGTTATTGATAAGGATTATGAATTCTCTATGGACCCAGAGTTAATTACTTTGGTTGAATCTGACACTTTCCATGGCTATGAAACTAAAACTGTTGTGGCACATCTTACTAAGTTAAATGTTATAGCCACCCTTTTTGCTCTTGATGAGAAAATTCACTACTATTATATCCTAAAGTTATTTCCGTTCTAATTAAAGGGTGATGCTAAGATATGGTACAATACTCTTGCTCCTAGTTGTGTGTGTAGTCCCCAGGATATGATTTACTACTTCTCTGAAAAATATTTTCCTGCTCATAAGAAACAAGCTACCTTATAGGAAATATTTAACTTTGTGCAAATTGAAGAAGAGAGTCTCCCACAAGCTTGGGGGAGGCTTCTCCAATTACTTAGTGCTTTGCATGATCATCCGCTTAATAAAAATGAAATACTTGATATCTTTTATAATGGTCTAAATGATGCTTCTAGGGACTTCCTAGATAGTTGTGCTAGTTGTGTTTTCAGGGAATGAACCGTTGAACAAGTTGAGGAATTATTGAATAATATATTGAAATATGATGATTGGACTCTTCCTGAACCACCGCCTAAACCCACTCCGAAGAAGAGGGGTATCTTATATCCCAATCATGAAGATATGCAAGAGACAAAGAAATGTATGAAGGAAAAGGTATTAAATCATAGGATGTTAAGAATTTACCGCCTATTGAAGAAATACATGACTTGATACACCATCCCCACGGGTGGTAGAGGTAAACTCTTTAATGAAATTTGATGAAAGTGACATCCGTTATAATAAGCATCCTAGTCAATACCTTTATGAATTTGATAACTACATCAGAAAACAAGATCACTTCAATGCAAATGTTATGAAACAATTGAAATATAATTCTGATATGATTGCCCGCTTGAGTGACTTGTTATTTATAATCTCCAATGATGTTAGAGGTGTAGGAAAACATGCCTCTATGGTTCAAACCCAGTTAGAACAATTTGCTAAATCTCAAAGAGAATTGCTTGATGAAATGAATAATAATATGAATGATCATGCTATTAGAGTAGTGACTAGAGGAGGTAGAATGACTAGTATCCACTTTATCCTGAAGGACACCCCAAAAGAATTGAACAAGATTCTCAAAGAATTAATACTGATGCACCTAGTCCTTCTAAAAAGAAAAAGAAGAAGAGAAATGATAGGACTTTGCATACCTCTAGTGAACCTGAGATAGAAAAACCTTTTGAAAATAACAATGATGGCTCTATTTCTGATGCTAAAACTCAATATGGTAATGAACATTCACCTAGTGATAATGAAAATGAAAATGATGATGTTCATGAAGATACTCAACCAGACAATGATAAAGAACCAGATAATGATGTTGAAATAGAACCAACTGTTGATCTTGATAACCTACAACCTAAAAAATAAAAGATATGATAAAAGAGACTTTGTTGCTAGAAAACATGGTAAAGAAAGAGAGCCATGGGTTCAAAAACCCATGCCCTTTCCACCTAAACCTTCTAAGAAGAAGGATGATGAAGAATTTGAACGCTTTGCTGAAATGCTTAGGCCAATCTTTTTGCGCACTCGCTTGACTGATATTTTAAAGATGGACCCTTATGCAAAATATATGAAGGACATCATCACTAATAAGAGAAAGATACTCGAAGCTGAAATCTCCAGCATGCTTGCTAATTATTCTTTAAAGGATGGAGTACCTAAAAAACATGGAGATCCGGGAATACCAACTATACCTTGGTCCATCAAAAGTAATTATGTTAAAACTGCTTTATGCGATCTAGGAGCTGGTGTTAGTGTTATGCCTTTCTCTTTATATAAAAGACTTGATTTAAATAAACTCACACCCACTAAAATATCTTTGCAAATGGCTGGCAAATCAACTGTCATACCTATTGGTATTTGTGAGGATGTGCACGTTGTTATTGCAAATGTTACTATCTTAACTGACTTTGTTATACTTGAGATGCCTGAGGACGACAACATGTCAATTATCCTTGGTAGACCCTTCTTGAATTCCGCAGGGGCTGTTATTGGTTGCAATTAAAGCAAGGTCACTTTTCATATCAATGGTAATGAACATAAGGTGCACTTTTCGAAGAAACAATTCCAAGTGAATTGCATTAATGTTATTGAATAATCTACGACACTCACTATTGGAAGTTTGAAACTACCTTTACCTACTGCCAAAAAGAAATATGAAATTCTTATTTTTGTGGACATGCATATCCCCATTGAGGTAACTTAGTGTTTCGGTTTCATGCTAATCAGAAGTGGTTGTTAATAAGACTTGATCAACCTTATTAATGGATCATTTTTAAGATGTATGAAGTTGATGAATTTAGTGAGCACAACCTTCTGCTACCAACTTTTGTTTTCTATTTTTCTTAGTTAAATAAAATTAAATGCCATGTTTTGTCTGTTTTTTGAATTTCCCGTGCAATAAAAAAATGACCCAAAAATAAAAGTTCTCACAATGCCCTGAAAATTTAATATGATTTTTTCTGAATATCTCTGAAGTTTTAGTGCAAATAACGTCAGAGGGGGGGGGGTGCACCTGGTGACCACAAGACACCAGGGCGCGCTAGGAACCCCAGGTGTGCCCTAGTGGGTTGTGGTCCCCATGTGGGTCCCCTCACTTACTTCTTTAGCCCATGTCATCTCCTACCTCCAGAAAAAATGACCATAGCCCTCTCTCTCTCTCTCTCTCTCTCTCTCTCTCTCTCTCTCTCTCTCTCTCTCGTGTTTTTGCTCTCAAACCCGCGGATTTCAATCTCTTTGCTCGAAGCTCCATTTTCAAAACTGTATTGGGGGACTGCTACTTGGTATGTGATTCCTCCATTTCTCTAATTAGTTTTGCTTTACTGGTTTATATTTTGAATAATTAGCTACATTTGGTGATGTTGTAGATGAGCTTGCATGTTGAATTCTTAGAGTTCTAAGTAGTTTGAATGCTTAATATAGCCTCTATGCACCCTTATGAGTAGTTGCTATCAATCTTGTGAAGTTTTGTTGACAAAATTTTGTGGACTAAAATTTTCAGAATTTTTATCTATAGGAATAAGATGAGTTTCTTTAGGAAGTTTGCCTCCAAGAAAAATTCTAAAGGAGTCATTGGGGAATCCTCTAACACTGACCTGAACACCCCGAGAAGGGCGGAGGTGCGGTCCTGCGAATGGCTGCATATTCCCTTCATGGATAGGGTCGGGATCCGTCAAGAGTTTGCACAATTTGCAGCTAATATTGGGCTGACCGACTTTACCACAACTGAGTGTGATCAATACCACCTCCTTACAATTTCCTTTGTGCAAAATTTCCATTTTCTAAGTAGGGATAATCCTCCTGAGGTGCAGTTTAATTTATATGTTGAAACCTGTCAGATAGCACTTACTGACTTTTGTGATATATGCTTGATCCCTTCTGACGGGGATATAAGAGAGCCTAGACCTGCAGAGTTTGAGGACTTTTATCGTACTCTGTCAGTGGGAGATGAGAGAGGCGTATCGAGTGTCACCGCCACTAGTTTGCAGTTTCCTTCTATGCATTACTTTGCCTTATTCATCACTAAGTGTTTAACTGCTAGAGAGAAGGTCAGTGTGTTGGAAATATGCCCTAGAGGCAATAATAAAATGGTTATTATTGTATTTCCTTGTTCATGATAATTGTCTATTGTTCATGTTATAATTGTATTAACTGGAAAGCGTAATACATGTGTGAATACATAGACCACACCATGTCCCTAGTGAGCCTCTAGTTGACTAGCTCGTTGATCAATAGATGGTTATGGTTTCCTGACCATGGACATTAGATGTCATTGATAATGGGATCACATCATTAGGAGAATGATGTGATGGACAAAACCCAATCCTAAGCATAGCACAAGATCGTGTAGTTCATTTGCTAAGAGCTTTTCTAATGTCAAGTATCATTTCCTTAGACCATGAGATTGTGCAACTCCCGGATAATGTAGGAATGCTTTGGGTGTACCAAACGTCACAACGTAACTGGGTGGCTATAAAGGTGCACTACAGGTATCTCCGAAAGTTCTGTTGGGTTGGCACGAATCGAGACTGGGATTTGTCACTCCGTATGACGGAGAGGTATCTCTGGGTCCACTCGGTAATGCATCATCATAATGAGCTCAATGTGACTAAGTAGTTGGTGACGGGATCATGCATTACGGAATGAGTAAAGTGACTTGCCGGTAACGAGATTGAACGAGGTATTGGGATACCGACGATCGAATCTCGGGCAAGTAACGTACCGATTGACAAAGGGAATTGTATACGTGATTGCTTGAATCCTTGACATCGTGGTTCATCCGATGAGATCATCGTGGAACATGTGGGAGCCAATATGGGTATCCAGATCCCGCTATTGGTTATTGGCCGGAGAGGTGTCTCGGTCATGTCTGCATGTTTCCCGAACCCGTAGGGTCTACACACTTAAGGTTCGGTGACGCTAGAGTTGTTATGGGAAATAGTATGTGGTTACCGAAGGTTGTTCGGAGTCCCAGATGAGACCTCGGACGTCACGAGGAGTTCTGAAATGGTCCAGAGGTGAAGATTTATATATGGGAAGTCCAGTTTCAGTCACCGGAATGGTTTCGGGGGTTATCGGTATTGTACCGGGACCACCGAAAGGTGTCCGGGGGTCCACCGGGTGGGGCCACCTGCCCCCAAGGACTCAATGGGCTGAATATGGGAGGGAACCAGCCCCCTAGTGGGCTGGTGCGCCCCCAAGGGCCCAAGGGGCCTAGGGTTTGGAAACCCTAGGGGAGGGGGCGCCTCCACCTTGCTTGGGGGGCAAGTCTCCCCCTCCTGGCCGCCCCCCCTCTAGATGGGATCTAGAGGGGCGGGCCCCCTCTCCCCTTCACCCTATAAATAGAGGGGGTTGCGAGGGATGCAACACCCTTGCTTTTGGCGGAGCCCCTCCCTCCTCCAACTCTTCCTCCTCCTCCGTAGTGCTTGGGGAAGCCCTGCATAAAGACCACAAGCTCCACCACCACCATGCCGTTGTGCTGTCGGAGTTCTCCCTCAACTTCTCCTCTCCCCTTGCTGGATCAAGAAGGAGGATCCGTCCCCGGGCTGTACTTGTGTTGAACGCGGAGTGAGGGAGTCCCGGACTAGGGGGTGTCCGGATAGCCGAACTATCATCATCGGCCGGACTCCAAGACTATGAAGATACAAGATTGAAGACTTCGTCACGTGTCCGGATGGGACTTTCCTTGGCGTGGAAGGCAAGCTTGGCGATACGGATATGTAGATCTCCTACCCTTGTAACCGACTCTGTGTAACCCTAGCCCTCTCCGGTGTCTATATAAACCGGATGGCTTTAGTCCATAGGACGAACAACAATCATACCATAGGCTACCTTCTAGGGTTTAGCCTCCTTGATCTCGTGGTAGATCCACTCTTGTAACACACATCATCAATATTAATCAAGCATGACGTAGGGTTTTACCTCCATCAAGAGGGCCCGAACCTGGGTAAAACATCGTGTCCCTTGTCTCATGTTACCATACGCCTAGACGCACAGTTTGGGACCCCCTACTCGAGATCCGCCGGTTTTGACACCGACATTGGTGCTTTCATTGAGATTTCCTCTGTGTCGTCGCCATCAGGAAGGATGCCTTTTCCCGTCTTTAAAGATGGCGCCGTCGTCAAGGGAGCTTTGGCCGCCGGCCAGACTATCCGGCTAGGCGGTTTTCTTATGACCGCTGTTCGGCCACCGCTCCGACAATGACCTCTCAGGTCATTAAAAGCGATCTTCACGTCAGCTCGGAATTCGCCGAGCAGCTAGATCCGATTGAGCTCTCCTCCGTAAACGGGCTCTTGGATCGCATCGCCACCCTGGGAGTCGCTACCGACTACGATCAGATTGGGCTTAAAACCGATCTGAGAGAAATTAATTCTCCCCAGGTTACCCACCACGTGGTTGTGGTAGAGGAACAATGCGGCGACTCTTCTTCTATGTTAAAAACCAACTATGTCCGGATTCCCGATCCCTCCATGCCGGATTCCCGCGGAGGGACGGACGCCAATCAAATACTGAACCTAAAGTCAGGCACCGGACCAGATTTGTTGGAAAGCATCCAACAAACCAAGCTTCCAAATTCGGAAGCCTCTTGGCCTTTGAGCCTCAGATCGGGCGGGGTTCCAAACTTAATTACACCCGCCCACCCAAACATAAGCGATCTATCTCAAATACGGCAAGAGCCCGATGAAATAGTACATCATTACTGGGCCAGATTCCTCCTGGTTATGAACAGGATAATGGACTGCCGTGAAGAAAGCGTGATTTCAATTTTCTGCAACAATTGCACGGACAAGGGAATCATAAACGCCACCAGTCGTCGCGAAGTTACACGCTTCGCCGACCTAGCGACCGTTGTACAAAAATACTGCACGATGGAGAGTGCTTGGAAAACCGAAACTAGGTTTTGGGACAATCCGGCCCTGAATACAGCCCCAGTCCGAAATAAAAGGGTGCATCATACTCAAGCACTCGGGTTAAAAACCAAGAAGCAAAAACCCCCTAAAGGGTACGGAACCGTACTGGAGGGATGGCTCAACGGACCCTGCAAAATCCATAGTACAGAGGGCGCCACTCCAACACATAGCCTCCGAGCATGTTGGATACTACGGCAGGTGGCCAAAAGTGGCAAAGGCTTTTTAGCCCCAGGCAACCAGCCCAGCAGTACTAGTACGGTATTAACAGTCTTTGAGACTTTCGCATCAAATAACATGCGGAAACGAACAATCCGCAGCCTCGCCGAAGTCTACCAAGTAGCAACAGCAAATCCATGGAGCGACACGGCTATCACCTTCAACGCCAGCGACGAACCTAAATTCCTAACAGCTAGAGCACCAGCCGCATTGGTCCTCAGTCTGATAGTGGACGACTTTCGTCTTACCAAGGTACTCATGGATGGCGGCAGCGGATTAAACCTCATCTACGAAGAAACCCTTCAAAAAATGGAAATTGACTGGAGCCGCATTGAGCGAAGCAGCACAACCTTCAGGGGAATAATCCCTAGTCGAGAAGTACGCTGTGCAGGAAAAATCACTCTAGATGTAGTGTTTGGCTCGCCGGACAATTACAGGTCCGAAGAGGTCACATTCCAAGTGGCCCCATTCGGCAGCGGCTATCACGCCTTGTTGGGGCGAGAGGCATTCACAATCTTCCAAGCTATACCCCATTACGGGTACATGAAGCTCAAAATGCCCGGACCCAATGGAATAATCACTCTCGTCAGTGATCCAGATACAACACTACGTGCTGAAAATAAGACAGTCGCACTGGCCCTAGAGGCATTATCCAAAGCCCTAGCGGCAGAGGAACTAATTGCGCTGCGCTCCATGGTGGATAGGGACGATGTGATACTCGATAAGAGGTCCAAGTCCACCTCTTTTAAACCAGCAGATGAAATAGTCAAATTCCAGGTCCATCCAATGGACCCCACAAAGATGGCCTCCATTGGGGCATAACTAAATCCTGATGTAGAAGCCGCACTACGAGAATTCCTTCGGGAAAATTGGGACATTTTTTCCTGGCACCCTTCAGACATGCCAGGAATCCCACGTAGGCTGGCAGATCACAGCCTAAATATCCTAAAAGGATTCAGGCCAGTCAAACAAGCTCTTCGGTGATTTTCCGAACCCAAAAGACAGGCAATGGGAGAGGAGCTAGCCAAACTCTTAGAAACCGGATTCATCAGAGATATAAAACATCCGGACTAGCTAGCCGACCTAGTAATGGTACCAAAAAAGGACAAATCCTGGTGCCTTTGCATCGATTTCAAAGACCTTAACAAGGCCTGTCCAAAGGACCCTTTCCCTCTCCCTCGCATCGACCAAATCATCGATGCTACCGCAGGGCACGATTCATTGTGCTTCCTCGATGCATACTCCGGATACCATCAAATCAAGATGGCGGAAAAAGACCAGGCCGCAACGGCATTCATTACTCCATATGGGCCATTCTGCTTCAACACAATGCCCTTCGGACTCAAAAACGCCGGCGCAACATATCAGCGCATGATTCAGACATGTCTGGCTACCCAGATAGGCAAAACAGTAGAGGCATACATAGACGATGTGGTCGTCAAGACCAAACACGTCGAAACTCTAGTAGACGACTTGAGGGTGACATTCGACAACCTCCGAGCATATGACATTAAGCTCAACCCGGAAAAATGCGTTTTCGGCGTACCAGCCGGAAAGCTCTTGGGCTTCATTGTATCCGGTAGAGGAATTGAAGCAAACCCAGCCAAGATCCGAGCTCTGTCACAATTGGATATCCCAAAAGACCTCAAGCAAATACAAAAACTAACTGGATGCGTGGCGGCTCTAAGCCGCTTCATCTCCCGTTTGGGAGAAAAGGCACTGCCCCTCTATCGCCTCCTCCGGCGCACCGAACATTTTGAATGGACGGATGCTGCCACGGACGGACTCGAAGAAATAAAGGCCGTATGGGCAACAAATCCGGTCCTGGCCGCGCCCACCTGGGCGAACCAATGCTGTTATATATCGCAGCAACACATCAAGTTGTCAGTGCGGTACTCGTCGTCGAACGAGAAACGGAAGGGCACAGATTCCCTCTTCAAAAACTAGTGTACTACGTATCCACTGTCTTAACCCCATGCAAGTCCCGGTACCCACATTATCAAAAGATAGCGTATGCGGTGTTCATGGCATCCCGGAAGCCGCGACACTACTTTCAAGAGTGTTCCATAATGGTGGCCTCCGAAGTACCTCTCAACAATATTATAAACAATCGCGACGCAATGGGCAGGATTGCAAAATGGGCCATTGAGCTCTTACCATTTGACATAACCTACAAACCACGGCGAGCTATAAAGTTGCAAGTTCTGGCTGACTTCGTCGCCGAATGGACCGAAGCTGAACTCCCTAAAGAGTACGGCGCGTACTCCAATTGGATCATGCATTTCGACGGATCCAAAATGTTGGCTGGCTTGGGGGCTGGCGTCGTCTTAACGTCCCCAACCGGAGACACAGTCCAATACGTACTTCAAATAATGTACATGGACTCCAACAACGCAGCCGAATACGAGGCCCTTCTACATGGCCTCCGAATGGCAATATCCATGGGAATTCAACGCCTAGAGGTGCGCGGGGATTCAAACCTCGCAATATCCCAAGTAAATGGAGACTTTGACGCCAAAGATCCGAAAATGGCAGCCTACCGCAACGCCGTCCTAAAAATGTCAGCTCGGTTCGAAGGACTCGAATTCCACCATGTAGCCCGGGATAACAACCAGGCAGCAGACATGTTGGCGCGCATCGGCGCAAAACGTGACGCTGTCCCTCGAAACATCTTCCTAGAACAGCTCTTTAAGCCATCCGTATTATGGGAAGAGGAGTCCGAAAATAACAATCCGGAACCAGCTGCATCACCTAACTCAGACCATTCTGACACAATCGGCGGCTCAGCCAACGAAATAACACCTTCAGCCCACGAAATAATGGCAGTAATTACCCCGTGGACGGAACCATTCCTAGCCTACTTAATCAGGCAGGAACTTCCCGAAGACCAAAATGAGGCCCGCTGCATAGTTCGGCGATCTAAAGCCTACAAGGTCCACGAGGGAGAACTTTATAAGAAAAGCACAACCGGAGTCCTTCAAAGGTGTATCTTCGAAGAGGAAGGGCGAAATCTCCTGGCTGAAATTCACGCCGGACTCGGCGGGCACCACGCTGCAGCCCGGGCCCTTGTAGGCAAGGCCTTCCGTACATGATTTTATTGGCCAACAGCCCGGGCAGATGCTCAGGACTTAGTCCAACGATGCGTCGGTTGCCAGCTCTTTGCTAATCAGACCCACATGCCACCCATCGCCCTCAAAACTATACCCATCACCTGGCCGTTCGCGGTCTGGGGGCTTGACATGGTTGGACCCCTTAAAGGGGGAACCCACAAGCACAAATACTTATTGGTCATGGTGGACAAATTCACCAAATGGATAGAGGCCAAGCCTGTTAAAACGGCAGAATCCGGACTGGTGATAGACTTCATATCCGGGGTAGTACACCGTTTTGGCGTCCCCCACAGCATCATCACTGATAAGGGCACGAATTTCACGGCCGACGAGGTTAAACTCTGGTGCAAAAACATGGGCATCAGCTCGACTACACTTCAGTCTATCACCCCCAAACTAACGGTCAAGTCGAGCGAGCAAATGGTTTAATCATGAGCGGCATTAAACCCAGACTAGTGCGGTCCCTAAAGGAATCTAACACGCACTGGGTAGAGGAGCTCGACTCCGTACTCTGGGGGCTGCGGACCACGCCAAACCACACTACCGGATTCACACCATTTTTTATGGTGTACGGCGCAGAGGCAGTTCTGCCCTGCGATATAATTCATGACTCACCTCGCGTGCGCATGTACGAAGAAAGAGAAGCCGAGTTGGATCGGCAGAACAGTTTGGACGCCTTAGAGGAGGAGCGGGACGTGGCAAAAGCTCGTTCCACATTCTATCAGCAGCAGGCTCGAAGATATCAAAGCAGAGAAGTACGGGCCAAAACCTACAATGTTGGCGAACTTGTTCTACGCCTGCCGGACAAGAAAAAGGACAAACTTAAGCCCAAGTGGGAAGGTCCCTTCATCATCGACCAAGTCCTGACCGGTGGAGCATACCGTCTACGTAACCCATCCGACAACCGACTCGAGCCGAACCCATGGAACGCAGTCCATCTCCGAAGATTCTACGCCTAACGCGGACTCAGAGTTCATCTCACTCCTCCGTCCACCTTTTTACATTTTCACTGTCTCTTGTCCCCCTCCTTCTTCCCACATTTTTTTCAATACCTTTGATAGGCTGCTTTGCGCATTGTTCGCACACACTTGATGTGCTCCTAGCACTCATTATACCTGGGGGCTTCTTTAACAGAAGCTTATTTATATGGGCTTCATGCCCACCACATGTGTCACACTTCCGCATGTACCTTTTGATCACCATTATATGCATCGATATGACTTAAGTTTTGGCCAAGCCGGGTTGACTGGCTCCTGTGCTTACCCCTACGTTCCCGATTGTTCGGTTAGGAGGTAAAGGGAGCACCTCTGCGATTGTTACTGCCGGGTCAGCCGGATGTGTACCTCAGACTAGGTGAAGCCGAAGGCTTGCGTTCTTAAGGGAATATTCGGTCGGTGACCTGAAAGATGATTTATTACTTACTTATTTATCTGCCCCCAGATGCTTTTTCTGCTATTTTCGCAGTCCGAACATGCACTTTAGGGCAATGCCTCCCAGGGAAAGGAACCCTTAACGGAACTATTCTCCCTGGAAGATGTTTCTTACTAACCATGTAATATAACATAGCTAGTTGGGCACTTGTCTGATAAAGCAATTATGACCCCTACGCCTTGTCTTCATGCATGCCCCGGTTCTTTTATAACCATCAGGGTATTCGGACACACTCCGGACTATTGGGTCCCGAGGTTGAAGCGAAAAGGTCCGCAAAGGCAAACGATCTACAATCCGGCTAGAAGGCATTTTACATGTCATTTTAAAATTACATCGTCAAACTGACTGATTGTACTCCTCTTCAATCCCATCTAACAGGCTGTCTAATTTACAGTCCTGTTGGGAATATTTGGCGGCCAGCTCTACTTGGCTGTACATCAAGCTCACAGGGATCTCCTTCTCATCAGGCCCCGCAGGTCCGACCTCGGCCATGTGGTTTGGGTCAGCCTTCGGGTACCGCGTCTTCACCATGGCCTAGGCCTTCCTGGCACCTTGACGGCAGGCCGATATCTTCCACAGACGGAGACGTCACCATACTCCCTGAAGCTTCTCAGCAAGCCCTCCAAGACCCTCAGGCAGGGAGACGGAAGGCCATAAGGCCTGAACGACGCCACTCATCGCCTGCCGAACACGTTCAAGCAGTTGCACCAGCTCGGGAAGTTGGTCACCCGTTGAACCGGGCATTTCCTCCATAGGGTGACCTGTGAGCACACCTACAGACATATTTCTGTCAACCGACTTCCTCGCCGAACTCTTCTTTTCAAAAGAGTTTGCTCACGCACTTACTATAGATGCCGCGACGAAGCCGCTGATTCTCCTTCAAGGAGCTAGACAGCTGGGCCCGAACACCTTTTAGCTCTTCTCCAAGCTGGGTGTAGGCATCTTGGAGTTTGTTCCTCTCCTGCTGCACCTTCATAAGCACCCTCTCGCCAGCCTTCAACTGGCGCAGTAGCTGTTGCTTGTCCGGATATAGTCCAGTGCCCTCTGCAATATTATTTTCAGATTTACGCACACGCCGCACTTTGTTAACTACTTATCTTTTCGAAGTACGTATTACCAGCGGGGGTCTCTGTGGCTTCCCCTGTGGCGGCCAGTGCGGCCTCAAGTTGGGCCTTGCACTCTTGAAGTTCCTGGGACAGGTGGATATTCTTCTCCGTAAGATCTTGCATAATAAATGATCCTTAAATCAGTTATTTTAACTATTTTAAGTCTCGGGGGCTACTGGCATATATAACTATTAAAATTACTTACCCGTATGTCCTTCACATACTGCTCCGTGGCTCTGGTTAAACCATCTTGAGCGGCACGGAGGTGCGCGTCTCCCGCATCAAAGGCATTCAACGCCTCCGGGGAGAAGCACGCTTCACGAAGAACTGTCCGGCGACGCCTGTGATTCATGGCGCTCTCCACCTCAGAACGGGTGCGGACAGTCTGTCGGCATCTTCCGTTGGAGGAGCATCCAGCTCATGCCCTGTGTTCACCTCCCCTTCCGGACCATGCGTTGGAGCATGGCTGGTGGAGGCTTGATTGGCAACCTCTCCGGACACTATCCGGCAAGCGCTCTTTCTCCTGGAAAAGTTATGAGCATTAATATACCTCCTAGGGATCCTTCCCTTAAAAACAGCGGTGCGCCGTACCGTTGCGGCGACGTTTCAATTCGCGTCGCACTCCTTTTCCGCCTGCTGGGCCGAACTGACCCTTGCTGGTCAGCCGCCGCGGGTTCGGCTTCTCACCTTGAAGGCACCTCCTACAAGACACCGTTGGTATACGGTGATCTGAAATACGCAGGGACGAAGTAATGGTGTCAGAACTCCGGTCATAATTACCTGAGAAGCCGGACATAATCCGGGGTAGTCAGCCGTAATGGCGACTAAAGCATTGTCCATGCTGAGTTGGTGGAACACCCCGTCAATTAGCTTCACCTTTATGTCCGAATCCTCTTCGGAGGCCGGATCAAGGGATCTTCCTGGATCCTCGGGTTGTGGAGCCGAACTGTGTATGCCCTCCACATCCCAATGCAGTTCCTGCGTCAAAATCATAAAGTAAGGCATTTAACTTCGAAAGCACTGGTCGGATGAATAAACGTTCGCTTACCCAGCTCCGAGGGTTATTCATGGAGAACCCATTCAATGGGCTCGTCTGGAGAAAGTCCTCCTTCTCCCCCTTGTACAAGCCGGACAGGATCTTCACCAGATTCGCGACCGATCCCGGCCCCTTGCGGCCATGACGGGTGGCGTCGTTCTCCCTGTTGAAATCCCACATGGGGTGGCCCCTATATTGGAGCGGCTGCACCCCTCGCATAATGCACGTGGCCATGGTTCCAATCATGGTCAATCCGGAGTGGGCCAGTAACCTAATCCGGCCCATCAGATAATGGACGCTCCCATCATCCTCCCGTTGAGGGCTCCGCGGGCGCCAACTCAGGCGTTTCTTCAAGGGAGCATTGCTGAACTCCGGGAGGCCGATCCGAACTGGATCCGGTAGAGGGGCGTCCTCCATATAGAACCATTCCGAAGGCCAATCTTCGGACGCCTTCTTCGGGGTGCCGGATGGATATCCGGTCCCGGCGATGCACCATATTTCGGCTCCGCCCACTTGATATATCGACCCCTCATGAGAACGGGGTACGAGGCAAAACAATCTCTTCCACAGCGCAAAGTGGGGCTCGATGCCCAAGAACAGTTCGCAAAGAGCTACAAAGCCCGCGATGTGCAAAATGGAGGCAGGTGTAAGGTGGTGAAGCTGGAGTCCGTAGAACTCCAGGAGCCCCCGGAGAAACGGATGTATGGGAAATCCGAGTCCCCTTATTAAATAAGGGACAAAGCATACCCGCTCTCCTTTGGAGGGGTTGGGAACGCTCTCCGCCTGCTTTCCACCCCGGAAGGTGGCCAGTCCGGCTCGAACTGGAACCATGAAGGCTGGGGGAAGATATCCCTCGGTTTGGAGCGCCACTAGCTCGCTGTGTGGAACTAAGCATCTCCCCCAATCTCCTGGCTTAGGGCTGGGAGCGCGAGAGGAGGAGCCGCGTCGACTATCCATGATAGAATGGATTTTTGTCAGAGGCGCTTCGATGAGTACTTGCGGAAGGAGGATGGTGTGAGTTGGATCTAGATCCTCGCCTCTCTTATAGGCAGCTCATTCGCACGGCTAGGGGGGAAAATGTAAAAATACCCTAGCTTTTCGCATTCATACGACACGTGGAAGAAGGCCATTATTGGGCGTAGAAGCCAAGGAGCGCAACATTTATAAGGAAGCCGGACATTATTCGACAGGAACATGAAGTTTGAAGGAGAACCCGCCTTGCAACGCCGAAGACAACATGCACGCCGGACTCGTCGTCATTGAAGCCTGGTTCGGGGGCTACTGAGGGAGTCCCGGACTAGGGGGTGTACGGATAGCCAAACTATCATCATCGGCCGGACTCCAAGACTATGAAGATACAAGATTGAAGACTTCGTCACGTGTCCGGATGGGACTTTCCTTGGCGTGGAAGGCAAGCTTGGCGATACGGATATGTAGATCTCCTACCCTTGTAACCGACTCTGTGTAACCCTAGCCCTCTCCGGTGTCTATATAAACCGGATGGCTTTAGTCCATAGGACGAACAACAATCATACCATAGGCTACCTTCTAGGGTTTAGCCTCCTTGATCTCGTGGTAGATCCACTCTTGTAACACACATCATCAATATTAATCAAGCAGGACGTAGGGTTTTACCTCCATCAAGGGGGCCCGAACCTGGGTAAAACATCGTGTCCCTTGTCTCCTGTTACCATCCACCTAGACGCACAGTTCGGGACCCCCTACCCGAGATCCGCCGGTTTTGACACCGACACGGAGGCACCATCCGTTCGGTGCTAGATCGGATCCTCCGCGATTTGAATCGCCGCGAGTACGACTCCATCAACAGTGTTCTTGTAACGCTTCCGCTTAGCGATCTTCAAAGGTATGAAGATGCTCATCCTCTCCCTCTCTTGTTCCTAGAATCTCCATAGATTGATCTTGGTATTGCGTAGAAAATTTTGAATTTGTGCTACGTTCCACAACAGTGGCATCATGAGCTAGGTCTATTGCGTAGATTCTATGCACGAGTAGAACACAAGTTGTTGTGGGGGTTGATTTTGTTCAATATGCTTACCGTTACTAGTCCTATCTTGTTTCGACGATATTGTGGGATGAAGCGGCCCGGACCGACCTTACATGTACACTTACGTGAGACAGGTTCCACCGACTGACATGCACTTGTTGTATAAGGTGGCTAGCGGGTGCCAGTCTCTCCCACTTTAGTCGGATCAGATTCGATGAAAAGGGTCCTTATGAAGGGTAAATAGCAATTGGCATATCACCATTGTGGCTTTGCATAGGTAAGAAAGGTTCTTGCTAGAAATCCATAGCAGCCATGTAAAACATGCAACAACAATTAGAGGACGTCTAACTTGTTTTTGCAGGGTATGCTATGTGATGTGATATGGCCAAAAGAATGTGATGAATGATATGTGATGTATGAGATTGATCATGTTCTTGTAATAGGAATCACGACTTGCATGTCGATGAGTATGACAACTGGCATGAGCCATATGAGTTGTCTTAATTTATTGTATGACCTGCGTGTCATTGAACAATGCCATGTAATTACTTTACTTTATTGCTAACCGTTAGCCGTAGTGGTAGAAGTAATAGTTTGCGAGACAACTTCATGGAGACACGATGATGGAGATCATGGTGTCATGCCGGTGACGAAGGTGATCATGCCGCGCTGCAAAGATGGAGATCAAAGGCGCAAGATGATAATGGCCATACCATGTCACTTTGTGATTTGCATGTGATGTTTATCACATTTACATCTTATTTGCTTAGAACGACGGCAGCATAAATAAGATGAACCCTCACTAAAATTTCAAAAAAGTGTTCCCCCTAACTGTGCACCGTTGCGAAAGTTTGTTGTTTCGAAGAACCACGTGATGATCGGGTGTGATAGATTCTAATGTTCACATACAACGGGTGTAAGCCAGATTTACACATGCAAAACACTTAGGTTGACTTGACGAGCCTAACATGTACAGACATGGCCTCGGAACATGAGAGACCGAAAGGTCAAACATGAGTCGTATAGTAGATACGATCAACATGAAGATGTTCACCGATGATGACTAGTCCGTCTCACGTGATGATCGGACACGGCCTAGTTGACTCGGATCATGTATCACTTAGATGACTAGAGGGATGTGTATCTGAGTGGGAGTTCATTAGATGAACTTAATTATCCTGAACATAGTCAAAAGGTCTTTGCAAATTATGTCGTAGCTCGCGTTTTAGTTCTACTGTTTTAGATATGTTCCTAGAGAAAATTTAGTTGAAAGTTAATAGTAGCAATTATGCGGACTGGGTCCATAAACTGAGGATTGTCCTCATTGTTGCGTAGAAGGCTTATGTCCTTAATGCACCGCTTGGTGTGCTGAACCTCGAACGTCGTCTGTGGATGTTGCGGACATCTGACATACACGTTTTGATGACTACGTGATAGTTCAGTAATGTTAAATGGTTTAGAATTGAGGCGCCGAAGACGATTTTGAAACATCGCGAAACATAGGGGATGTTCCAAGGTCTGAAATTGGGATTATAGGCTAGTGCCCACGTCAAGAGGTATGATACCTCTGACGAGTTTCTTAGCCTACAAACTAAGGGAGAAAAGCTCAATCGTTGAGCTTGTACTCAGATTGTCTGGGTACAACAATCACTTGAATTGAGTGGGAGTTAATCTTCAGATGAGATAGTGATGTTTCTCCAAAGTCATTGCCACCAAGCTACTAGAGCTTCGTGGTGAACTATAACATATCAGGGATAGAAATGACGATCCTTGAAATATTCGCGATGTTTGACACCGCGAAAGTAGAAATCAAGAAGGAGCATCAATTGTTGATGGTTAGTGAAACCACTAGTTTCAAGAAGGGCAAGGGCAAGAAGGGATACTTCATGAAATGGCAAATCAGTTGCTGCTCTAGTGAAGAAACCCAAGGTTGAACCCAAAACCGAGACTAAGTGCTTCTGTAATGAGGGGAACAGTCACTGAAGCAGAACTACCCTAGATACTTGGTAGATGAGAAGGCTGGCAAGGTCGACAAAAGTATATTGGATATACATTATATTAATATGTACTTTACTAGAACTCCTAGTAGCACCATGGTAATAGATATCGATTCAGTTGCTAAGTGTTAGTAACTCGAAATAAAAGGCTACAGAATAAACGGAGACTAGCTAAAGGCGAGGTGACAATATGTGTTGGAAGTATTTCCAAGGTTGATGTGATCAAACATCGCATGCTCCCTCTACCATCGGGATCGGTGTTAAACCTAAATAATTGTTATTTAGTGTTTGCGTTGAGCATAGACATGATTGGATTATGTCTATCGCAATACGGTTATTCATTTAAGGAGAATAATGGTTACTCTGTTTATTTGAATAATACCTTCAATGGTCTTGCACCTAAAATGAATGGTTTATTGAATCTCGATCATAGCGATACACATGTTCATGCCAAAAGATATAAGATAGTGATGATAGTACCACCTGCTTGTGGCACTGCCATTTGAGTCATATTGGTATAAAATGCATGAAGAAGCTCCATGTTGATGGATCTTTGGACTCACTCGTTTTTGAAAAGTTTGAGACATGCGAACCATCTCTATTGGTATGTGCGCATGAAGAAACTCCATGCAGATGGGTTGGACTCACTTGATTCTAAATCATTTGAGACATGCAAATCATACCACATGGGCAAGATGACTGAAAAGCCTCGTTTTCAGTAAGATGGAACAAGAGAGCAACTTGTTGGAAGTAATACATTTTGATGTGTGCTGTCCAATGAGTGCCGAGGCACACAGTGGATATCGTTATGTTCTTACTTCACAGATGATTTGAGTAGATGCTGAGTATATTTACTTGATGAAACACAAGTCTGAATTATTGAAAGGTTCATGTAATTTTCAGAGTGAAGTTGAAGATCATCGTGACAAGAGGATAAAATGTCTATGATATGATCATAGAGATGAATATCTGAGTTACGTGTTTGGTACACAATTAAGACATTGTGGAAATTGTTTCACAACTAATACCGCCTGGAACACCATAGTGTGATGGTGTGTCCAAACATCATAGATGCACCCTATTGGATATGGGGCATACCATGATGTCTCTTATCGAATTACCACTATCATTTATAGATTAGGCATTAGAGACAACCACATTCACTTTAATAGGGAACCACATAATTCCATTGAGATGACACCGTGTGAACTATGGTTTAGAGAAACCTAAGCTGTCATTTCTTAAAAGTTTGGGGCTGCGACACTTATGTGAAAAAGTTTCAGGCTGATAAGCTCGAACCCAAAGCGGATAAATGCATCTTCATAGGACACCCAAAAACAGTTGGGTATGTCTCTTGTCTCAGATCCGGAAGCAAAAGGGATTGTTTCTAGAATCGGGTCCTTTCTCGAGGAAAAGTTTCTATCGAAAGAATTGAGTGGGAGGATGGTGGAGACTTGATGAGGTTATTGAACCGTCACTTTAACTAGTGTGTAGCAGGGCACATGAAGTTGTTCCTGTGGCACCTACACCAATTGAAGTGGAAGCTGATGATATTGATCATGAAACTTTGGATCAAGTCACTACCAAAACTCGTAGGTCGACAAGGATACATACTACTTCAGAGTTGTACGTAATCCTGTCTTGGAGGTCATGTTGCTAGACAAAAATGAACCTACGAGCTATGAAGAAGCGATGGTGGGCCCGGATTCCGACAAATGGCTCGAGGCCATAAAATCCGAGGGAGGATCCATGTATGAAAGCAAAGTGTGGACTTTGGAAGAATTACTTGATGGTTGTAAGGCTATTGGGTATAGATGGATTTTAAAAGGAAGACGGACAATGATGGTAAGTGTCACCAATAACACAGCTCGACTTGTCGCTAAGATGTTTTTCGACAAGTTCAAGGAGTTGACTACGATGAGACTTTCTCACTCGTAGCGATGCTAAGAGTCTGTTGGAATTATATTAGCAGTTACTGCATTATTTATGAAATCTTGCAGATAGGATGTCAAAACATTGTTTCCTCGAAGAGTTGCTTAAGGAAAGGTTGTATGTGATACAACCAGAAGGTTTTGTCAATCCTAATAGATGCTAACAAGTATGCAAAGCTCCAGCAATCCTTCTAAGGACTGGAGTAAGCATCTCGGAGTTGGAATATATGCTTTGATGAGATGATCAAAGATTTTGGGTTTATACAAAGTTTATGAGAAACTTTTATTTCCAAAGAAGTGAGTGGGAGCACTATAGAATTTCGGATGAGTATATGTTGTTAACATATTGTTCATTAGAAATGCTGTAGAATTTCTGGAAAGCATATATGGTTATTTGAAAAGTGTTTTTCAATGGAAAACCTGGATTAAGCTACTTGAACATTGAGCATCAAGATCTATAAGCACTACAAAAAAAAGACACATCCGTGACATTTTGGGCCGAACGAATTTTTTCTGTCATACATAGACAAAACCCTGTATCATCATAGATGTGGTGGGCTCCTACTTCTATGACAAAAAATCATGACAGAAAATGGGCTTTTCGTCCTGGGCGGGCCGTAGACGCAGCTGCATGACATTCTTTGGGCTGTCCATGATGGAAAAAACCGTGGTAGAAGCGAGGGCGAGGAAAATTTCGGGGAGGTCCCGGTTATGGTGGGTGGTCGGGGGCCGAGCGATGCGCGTTTCTCTCGTACACGTACGCGTGTGTGTGCGTGGCATTGGCTCTAACTGAACCCGAGCGAGGTGTTGGGCTCTAACTGAACCCGAGCGATTGCACTGCAGGCTACGCGCTACTGGACCCGAGCGATCGATCGATGGCTGTTAACTGAACCGGATCGAGTGATTCCTTCGCTACTGCTGCTAACTGAAGCTGATCGATGCTGCCTCTCTGGATGAATAGTGAGCATTGTGGGGGGGGGGTGGTGGATGAACAGTGAGTGGTGGGAGTGGATGAACATGACCCCTGGCGTTGCCTCTGGATGAACAGGACCCCGATTGATCGAGCAGGTTGGGGCTGGATGAACAGGACCCCGTGGAGGGCTGGATGAACAGGACGACCCCATGGAGGGCTGGATGAACAATAGATGGTGAAGGGGTGGATTAACAGTAGCCCGTGGAGGGGTGGTTGAATAGGAGCCCGTGGAGAGGGGTGGTTGAACAGTAGCCGGTGGAGTAGCGCGCGGTGGAGGCTGGATGAACAGGAGCCCGTGGATGAACAGTCGCAGGTGGAGGCTGGAGGAGGTCGACGGTGGATGAACAGTAGCCCGTGGAGGCTGGAGGAGGTCGACGGTGGAGATGAACAGTATCCCGTGGAGTCCCATTTTGCGGTACGCCACACCCCTCCCAATGAACAGGACCCCCATTTCGACCGTAGCGCTCCAACACAAGTCTGTTTCTTTCGTTTTGCGGTATGCCACACCCCACCCAATCAACAGGACCCCTGTATCAACCGTAGGAGGTCCATTTCCTCCATTTTGCGGTATGCCAGACCCCTCCCGATGAACAGGAACCCGTTTCGAACGTGGCCGATTGAACACAAGGCCGTTTCCTCCGTTCTGCGGTACGCCAGGCCTCGTTTCAATCGCCTGTTTCGTCCAAGCCCTCCTGATGAACACGACGACACATTTCGTTCCTACCCAGCCGGTTGGCTCCCCATGAACACGATGACGACTATGTTTCTCTGTTCTGACCCAGCCATGTACACGAGCCCTGGCCGTATGTATGCGCGAGTAGGCGTTCGAGACCCCGCCCGTATGTACGTACGTGGCCGTATTTTCTTTCTTGCACCCTGGCCGTTGTACGTACGTGTACATGCTACATGCGCGCCTCTACTACGACACGTGTGCGCATCTACTACGACACGTGCACGCCTCTACATCCACCAGTATGTACGTACACATTCGTGACCAGAATGACAACGCTATGTACGCTTCGATCAGGTGGGTCCCGACTGTCAGGCACTTCCTTGCGTGCGAAGATGTAGCTGGTGGGTCCTAGTAGTCAGGGGGGCGAATTGTTTTTTTTGGACGCACTTCCTTGCGTGCGAAGATGTAGCTGGTGGGTCCTAGCAGTCAGGGGGCGAATCATTTTTTTGCCCGGACGCACTTCCTTGCGTGTGAAGATGTAGCTGGTGGGTCCTAGCAGTCAGGGGGAAACATTTTTTTCACGAAATACGGTGGCCCGTCCGGTGGGTCCCTGCTGTCAGGTGGAGGAACAATTATTTTGCATGTAATAAGAAGGCACTTCCTTGCTGCGGCCGTGGACCCAGCTGTCAGCCTCTCCACGTACAGTCCACTTCAGATGCATGTCGGTCGTTGACCACGTTGACCAGGCCGCACCGAGAGCACCAGGGCGGTAGACGATGGTGAGGCCTTGGAAGGGAACGAGATGGAGGCAGGGAAGACTCGGCAGTTGTTTCCCACGCGGAGGGGAGTACGACTGTACGAGGTTTACTGGTTCGTCTACCGTCGCCGAAGAATAACCGCAGGTGTGGGTGAGTAGAGGGATGGCTAGGCCAGCGATGGGAGTACGGTGGGGCGGTGAGGCCTGCGTGGCAGCACAGCCGGCCACGGGGAGGAGGGAGCAGGCAGTCCTACCGGCACTTGTTTGAGCGGCTGGAGCAGGAAGAGCAGAGATTGAAGAAGCACGACGACCGTTGGATGGAAATCCAACAGTCACTGCTTATGCGTCAACCTTTTTTAGGAAAGCCTCAAATATATGGAAAACAGCATACAACCCATCTGCCATTATTTCTAATAATTTACAGCCCATTTGCTAATTCTTAAGGTTTTTTTGGAGCCCATATTCTTTTTGTTAGCATTACAGCCCATATTGTGGCCACGATTAAAAAATTATATGAAATTTTGCATATTTCGGTGCGGTCCGAACTGTTTTTAATCCAGAAATTTCGAGTCACATTCAAACTGATTTTAAAAATAAATGTATATCAATATAAAATCGAACAAATTGTCCATGCATAAAAATTTAAAGTCTCAAAATGAAAAAAAGAAATTTGAAACTAATTGCCGGTTTGATGTGTTTTAAAAATGTACAACCCATTTCTCATTACTGATAGGCCATTTTCTCGGCCAGCCGAATGAAGCTCTCCTCGTCTTGAAAGATTTGCAGCCCAACAGGCCTGAGAAAGCGACTTACTTGGCAAATCACAAAAAAACTGGGCTGTGGCCGTGGACCCAGCTGTCAGCCTCTCCACGTACAATAATCTTCCGATGGAAGTCGATCGCTGACCACATTGACCACGCCGCACCAAGAGCACCAAGGCGATGGACGACGGCGAGGCCTAGGAAGAGGAAGACGCGGAGCCGAGGAAGACGCGGCAGTGGATGCCCACGCGGAGAGGAGTATGAGGGTTCACTGCACTACAAAAAAATACACTTCCGTGATGATACGTGTTTGTCACAGTAGGTAACGTTTTTGTCATGCATGTACATCCATGAAAAATTTATGACAGAATCAAGATAGTCATACATGTGATGTCGTAGAAGTGTTCCATGACATTATCAAAATTATCATCACGGAAGTGTCCACTTCCATGACGATAAATCGCGCGTCACAGAAGTGCTTTCGTCAAGGGTGACCGGCATGTGGCATCCACCGTAACGGAACGCCGTTAAGCTATCGGGTCGGGTTTTGGATTCGATAACCCGTTAACAGCCCGGACCAATGGGAAATTTCCACCTGTAAAACTCTGATTGGCCGAAGGGAACGTCTGTCAGCTCGTCAGTGGGCCAAATGTTGCCCGTCCATTGGAGGAGACATGCCTATGATACGTCGACACGTGGCTGGGCCCAACAGAGGCCCATATAGGTTAAAAAGGCCGGCCCAGTCAAAGACCCGTAGTACTTAATCAGGTACTAGTGGGCCAGCCCAATAACGACCTGCTTAATAAAGGCCCATTTATGCCCCGAAGCCAGATCTGGCTCATTAATTATTCGGCCAAAATTTGGGCCCATTTACGGCCCAAAGCCAGATCTGGCCCGTTAATTGTTCGCCCAATAATTGGGCCCATTTGCGCCCCGAAGCCAGATCTGGCCCGTTAATTATTCGCAGAATATTTGGGCCCAACTACGGCCCATTAACTTTCGGCATGTTAGAGGCCTGATGTAGACATGGGCCCATTTTAGCCCGGTGTGAGTTCCGGCCTGTTTAAGACCCAATGTAGACATGTGCCCATTTCAGCCCGGTGTGACTTTTGGCCTGGGAATGGCCTGTGCTGCCCATGGGCCATATATGGTCCGACGGGACATCGGGCCCACTAACGGCCCATGCTAAAGGTGGCAATAGTTAAGCCCAACATGACTTTGGGCCTGTTAAAGGCTTGTCGCGTAATTCGGCCCGTTGATGCCTGTACTAAGCTTTCGGCCTCTTAAAGGCCCATGATATCAGTGGGCCAACTAAGGCCCGAGATATGTTTCGGCCTGGTAACGACCCGTGAGCTAACCGGGCCCAAAATGGCCCGGTCTACATTTCAGCCTCCTGAAGGCCCATCGACGACTAGTGAAAATTGAGGCCCAACATGCATTTTGGCCTGCTAAAGGCTCGTGGTTTCATCTCGACCGTAACAGGCCAGTACAATATTCAGCCTGTTAATGGCCCAACACTACCTGGGCCAAACTAAGCGCTGGGTCGACAAAAGGCCCAACTAAAATATAGGCCGGTGTAAGTTTGGGCCTGGCGCAATGTGTGAAGGCCCCAATCATTCGGGCCCAAGAAAGACGCAGGCCGGCCACAATTGTGGCCCGCTAAAAACCAGGCCCATTAGAGTCAAATGTTTCAGCCCAGTCGACTACATCTGATTTTTTTTTTCAGATAGCGAATGATGGCAGTAACTAGTAGGAATTAAGAACAAACCTACTCTATACAATAAAGAAATTACGACATAGTAACTAAGAATAAACCTACAATATACAATAAAGGATTTAAGGTATATTACATCCACTGGGCATCGAGGTTCACCACCAGTGATCATAAAGCGCAACAAAGAAGCAGATTACAAAAACTGGGCACCATTGCAGCGTAACAAAATAATACTGAACTGAGAGCACTTCCAAGACAGTTCAAGAAAGGTTAGCCTTGCGGGGGAACTGCTGCGCAAGCTGCTGAGCAAGGCTGTGAGACCGGCCTAGCATGTCGGTCATAGCTTCCAGGTCTAGCTATTTAGCGATGAGGTTCTCATTGGTGTTCTCCGCAATCTTTCTTAGAGATAGGAATTCAAGTCGAAGTTGAGTTACAGAATGCCTTTCTACTAGAACTTGGGACTAAAGAAGTCAAACTGGTTCAGACAACGAATTCCGTGAGCTTGTCTGACTGCTAGTCTCAAGTAACTTGAACACTGCATCAAGACAAGACTTTGGGGTTGTCTCGCTATCTTCAAGATGTTTTGCCTTCTTTGCTGCAATATATGTTGGGTTTGTCTCACAGCCTTCAACAGACTTGTGCATGCCATCAGGCATATCACCCTGAAACAAAGTAGAGAGATGACAGGTTTTGCACGTGTATAAACAAAGATGATAACTGTGCTGTCAATTCCATCCAATTTCAAATTAGAAAATAAAGAGTAAGTTCAAAATATCAATAGCATAATTTGGCATTGTTCATAATGCGGGGAGCTTCACCACACTACTGGATTACCATGTCAACATAACAAGCATAGATGAAGGGCAAATAAAATCATTGTATCTATTTTGGATAATGTGCATGGCATGTTGTTCATATCATCAGCCACATCAGTAAGATAAAACAAGAGATGACAAGGTGCAAACGTGGGCTGCTTCACCACACACTGGATTATAGATCCACAAAAACAAGCATACATATAGGGAGTATTAAGTAATGTGCATGGTATGAATAAGGAATTTGGTTTTACAAGTAAAAATTAGAACTTACGGTTCTTGTGAACACATTTTGGTAGGAACAGCAAACTAAACAGTAGTAAACGATAGGGAGTATGAGCAAATTAAACAACAGTTGAGGATAAAGGCTTTAGAAGGACTGACTTACATTAACAGTTAACACCGGCTTTATAATGCCCTTCTCCATGTCAAGGGAAGGATAACTCAACAATTTCAGCACAAAATCTTCTTCATAAGCATTGCCTGTACTCTACATTTTGTAGAGAGTAATTATAGATATGATAATACTGGAAGGGATAGAGGATAATGAAGATAAGATGCAGATTGATGCTACATAATCAACTACCAATCCCTGGAAGTACAAGCGTTACAGGACAAAATGTACTGACAAGAGCAATGGGCTACACTTCTGCACTGGCATTGTCTGTATTCTACTTGTTGGTAAGATTAAATATAGATCTGATCTTTTTTAGTAAATGGTGGGCGTGGGAGATAAGATGCAGAATGCTACACAATGAACCAATCCCTCTTCCCATAATACAAGAGTGTTTTGAACACTGGTGTACTGTACAAAACGTTCTTATATTATGGGACAGAGGGAGTAGCTGTTAATGTAAGTACAGTGATAGACCACGTTCAGTCCTTATAAGAGGACTGCAGAGCTAAACCTCTTCAAAAGCATTGTGTTGATTCTATATTTATGTAAGAGTCCATACGGATCTTATAATGTCCACCAACTGGATGATTACAAGGCTAACATGTGCAGTGATGCTACATAATCAAACAGCTATGAAAGTAAGTATGGTCATACAGGGCAAGAGGTACTCACAAGAGCAACGCAGTGTGCAGTATAGTTGCAAGATTCTGTGGTCCCTTGAGAACGAATGTTCTTCTGCTAACAGTTTTCGTACAAGTGAGACATTAAGGCAAATGCAGAAATGTAGTTCAAATTGTGATGTGATATCATAGACAGTACCTTACGCTGCAGCCGAGACCAATGTGTAACAAGATTATTCCAGTCACCGTCGGATAAATGTAGCACCGGAGACTTTACAGAAATTTCGTTCAGAGGCTTGCCATCGAAGCGCGCTTGCCTCAGGTAGGAACGATACTTCATCAACGAGTGCTTGAAAAGCGCAACCAACCCTTGCTCGTCTTCACAATCCAGTTTGCTCCTCGCCTATTTAAAAGAATGAAGTCTTGTGTCTTCTGTCAGCAGAAACATATGCAGTAATGACCATGAATAACATTAGTACATTACTTACGCGTAAGTTGCGGATGAAGACTGGAAATTGTTCTGTGTCTGTGGTATAATATTTCCATGAAGGAAAGATGCGCACAAAGTTCCTGACAACAACATAAGCTTCATCTTCTAAACTGGTAAGAAATGGAACAGGGTTCCTATTTGCTACGATTGGGGCTCTCTCTCTGGTTCGAAAAGGGATTTGGCAACTGGATTTGGTGTACTCTTTGCTGGAATGGGGGTTTTGCGTCGTAGAGCTGGTGCTATGTCAACTGGCATAATCATACTATTTGCTGCATTTGGGGTCTGCTGAGTTGGGGCATCAAAAATGACCAGTGTAGTAGGGTTAGAGTCTGCTAGAGTTGGGGTGTTTTGTGGGTCAGGTGATATTGCAACTACACCTAATGGGCTATTTAATTTATCAGGTGCCACTACCTTTTCCAAATACTTTGCTTGTGCTCCTCCACGATCAGCAATCACCCTCTTACTTTTGAATGTATGATACACAAGAACAACATTTGAATGGATAACTATGGTATGATGACAGATGGAATATGTATTGAAAATGGATAGGCGGGGCGTATGCACATACACGATGTGTAAACTAAGCTAATGGTAGTTCAACAAAGTAGAAGCAATGCAAAGCATCAGTTGCAAGATATGTGCGAGCAATGTAACCTTAGAAAGTTAGAGCAAGTACCTTGATGGGTGAATAAGATAGGGCATCTTCCTCTGACTCCTCCACTAGGGAGCTACATTGACTTAGGTCTCCATCTAGCTCAGAATCACTGTTAGGATCATATTCTGAGCATGAATCTGTAGGTGGAGAGCATTTGCATTGCATTGCATCCAGACTTGATTTCAGTCCCTTAATGCCAAGTTTGACAGCCATGGCATTATTCTGCTTTATTCTTTTCATGCGCGCAAGCTCATAATCATTATGATGCTATTCAGAATTTGAGATTCATGAAAACATAAAAAGTAGTCAGATTATCTATGGAATGCATTGCGGATTCAACTCGAAGAGTGTCTCCCTATAAACCCCTGCATATGCAAAGTTCACCCCCCAACCATGCTGACTAGACCACACACAGAAATACAAACCCCTTATGTCTCTATAACAGGCAGGCACACATTTCAAAACTGAAGTAGGAACATTAGAATCATATGAAATTCATATTTGAACAAATAAACTAAGCAATTATGAGTGTCATAATGTTTAGCTTCAAGGGTGGAGTGTTGGTAGTGCGACACAAAGCAAGTAGGCAGATTGTATTCCATGTAAAAGATCGAAACCTATGTAAAAGCGGGAAATGACACTTTCTTTCTATACAATGCAGTATTCGTTGCCCACACATGATAGAAGAGATCACATAGAGAAATACTATTCACTCATGTCTACGGTTCTAGTATTTAGAAACAGGGTGCTCCACCCTAAAAGAATATTGACAACAAATATGACAAGGCAAGCATAGATGTAGTGAATCAATCATTTACTTGTGAGCTTACTAGGACAAGTATGCAGAATTGTAACTGCAGTAAGAGACTGTCCAAAATCTGAATGAAGAAGTTTGTCTAGCACTTATTGTTTGCAACTAATCGACGTGAATAATTGGATATTATATTGAATGAGTAAGAAAGACAAGTAAAATTGTCAACAAACCTGGCTTGCAGTAGTAATCTGGGTCAATGTCACTACGACCAACAATCCAAAGTGACTAGTGTCTGTTCCGAGGGTCGGAATTTTGAAAACCTTGTGAACTTTAGAGGTACTAAAGATTACCGAAATACATCTGAACCAGTAAGTGTAGGTAGCACTGAGCACACAACAAACCCTAATGACAGTCCTGCCTAATGAGTAATGAATCAATTAGAAAATGGGTGATGAGGAGTGGCTGCTGAGTGTTGAGGATGTATCTCAGGATAAATCGGGTTGGCTTGGTGGGTGCTGCACGCCTGAGCCCTGAACGGACTGGGAAGGTAGGCACGGCGGCACGCCCAGGCAGCAGTGATGTTGTTGGGCGAGCGGCTCCTGGCCTCCTGTTAGTCCGGCGTCTCCTCCTAGAGTCATGTCGTCCGGGGACGGCAAGTCACCGGCGAGGCAGGCGGCTGGGGCGAGTAGAGATCGGAAGTGCGCAGCAGAACAGAGGGGAATCGGGGCCTGGGACGACCCAAAATCCTAGGGTGGGCCGGCCCACCGTGGGCACCCTGTAGAGATACACACCCGAGCGGTGAACATGCATTTTCAAAACTAATTTAGCAACATTTAGCTGACCAATTAAACAACTCTGTTTTAATAATATCAGATTCGTATTTGAACAACTAAGCTTGTTTAGCTTGATGGACACGAAGCACGTATTCTGATCGTATAGTGATCATAAAAGGGGGAAACTCTAAGTATATTTATTTAGCAAAAGAGGGTTTCCCCTCCGATTTCTATTAAAGAAACCACCACGGAACCAACATGATAAATTAAACCCTGAGCATGATCAATTAAACTGTATTATGGTTGTGCCATGGCAGATTTGAAGTTGCAAACCGAAGAAATAATATTTAGCATCCATTGTTTGCTTCGAACTAAGAACTAAATTCTAAGAGCTGAAAAGAAATTAGAGTAACCAAGTTAAGATCTATTTTCTGGTTGAGATCAAAAAGTTGAGGAGATATGAAGTACCACCTCTCTTGCGGTGCCGTGTAGGCATCCGGGGGGCGATGGCTATCGGTGGCGTTGAAGCAGATCTGCGACGGTAGACGGGTGCATTGGGGGATAAGTCCCGTTGTGGTGGAAGAGAAGGCCGTGTGAGCGGCCCCGACAAAGAGGACGACGGCACCGATGAAGCGAGAGGACGCGATGCAAGGCTATTGGTCTGTCGTCGTGGATGAGAAACGTCCATCTCTAGCAGTGGACGACGCGGTCTTGGTAGGTGCTCCGGCATGGTGGAGGACGGTGGCGATGGATGTGGTGGAGGACGGCGACGATGGATGGGGTGGCGGACGGAGGCTGGTGTGGGGATGGGGTGTTGTAGCGCGGACGGTGTATGAATCGGAAAATGGAGGGAGAGGTATGCGGAACCATGTTTTTGGGACGCGCATGTCTGAAATATGGGAAAGTTACGAACTTAGCCCCCGTTTAAAATTTGGACGTCTCGTCGGTTGGGGATAGGACGGCAATCTCGCATCTCGCCAATATTTGCCCAGAGCGATTTCGGGCGAGGAGAGGGTGGTTGGCGCCCACGGTGTATGAACGGGGCTGACGGGTAGGGCGGTTGTGTTATGTCTGAGTGAAGTTACAAACCTGCCCCTATTGAAAATATTTGCCTACATCGATTTCGGCCGAGTCGAGTTTGTTTTGCCGCCCACCGTGTATGAATGAGGAATGGAGGGAGAAACAGAGGTCTTTCGGACGAGCTTGAATTAAATGTGTTTTGCCGCCCATGTTTGACGCCCACCGTGTCGGAATGGGCTCAAAGGCGGTCGTGTCACGTCTAATTGAAGTTACTAACCTACCCCCATTTAGAGCAGTGGAAATCGGGCCGATGGATTGTTCGTGTAATGGGCAGACAGTAATTTCCATCTCCCAAACACTTGGCTTCGGGCATCCGACGTGGGAGTGGAAATTTTGCCGCTTCTTTCGAATTTTGGGACAATAAGCATCCATGTTTACCCTGACAACTAAATTCGATTCCATTTTGTATTTCTATATCAATCTTTATAAATCATTCTACGTGTTTTTATATATCTTCAAAAGGATGACAAAGATGTATTCCACTGTCATATATGAATATGGTTTACAAATGCCGATACTCAAATTCAGAAGCTAGAATCCAGTTTAAGGTGAATTCGAATATTTGGAACACTTCATTTCCAACTCAAATGTCACACGCAACATAATGTGTACTCCCATTTAGATATGTACACAAGCAATGTATCAAGATTCAAATACCGAGTCAATCAACCAACAATGTACAGAACTAACAGACATATAAACACTTATAGAGTATATGGATCAATAATATCAACTAACACACATAAGCCAGGCCGCTGTACTTTTTTTGGCTACAATAACATCCTGTTTTTTAGCCAGCATCTTGGCCCTTTCCGATGCGTGCCACTTATGGTCCATCTATACTAGTACTATTGCTGAATGCACATTCAGCCCGATTGGCATATTTGTAGGTCTGGCACAACAATCCAAATGAAATGTCTCCGAGTCTTATCAATTAATACAGACTTGTGCTCAAATAAAATTACAAACCAAAAAACAAAAAAAACAATTATTACAAGATCTCTAAAACAAATGGTTTGATTCATTACATGAACAGACAACACAAAGGTTATTCAATGATGGAAAGAACATTTCACCTATGATTTACCAAGTAGGAATTTAATTTCCTTTTTTCCTTCAGGACCTTAACAATCTGGTCAGTCTCAGCTTGCTTCATTTTGAAATCCACCAAATTTTTAATGGTTGTCTTGAGTACTGCTTGTGATTGTGCTGTTTGCTTCCTCAACATGTCAACTTCATCTCTAAGTGCAGAAGCAGAATCTCTTTCTACCACTAGTTTAGCCTCTAGAGCATCAGCAGTTGGCAATTCATAATGCACGATTAGGCCGGTGCCACTGCTGTGGGATGATGCAACGTCCATGGTGACCTCGCTCTTTGATCTTGGGCTAACCTATTTTGCCAATAAAGTTCCGATTGGATTCAGAAAAGTTGAAGTTAGCAAAACATCTCAACTGGGAGTTATAACAGCAAACCAGTTAAACAAACAAGGAAAGAAAGAGTTTCAGTTGGATGCTGAAGAGTAGTTGTTAACATCATTGTAACCCGCTGTTGTAGCAGCAAAGCAGTTAAACAAACAAGTAGATATTTAAGTTAAGGCAAATAGGTAATTCTTAACAGTAAGTATCAAACACATATCTAGGCGCAGTCTACAATATGATTAAGAGGCTGTGGCATTATGTAATTAGTAGCAAACTAAATTAAGCCAAGCAACGTAATTGAACAATTTTGCAATAAGTGGCTAACTAAAATTCCGAGAAGCAGGTAACTGAACTTATGCTACTTCTTTGTACAGGCACACTGCAACTTCTTTTTCGCTTATAAGGTTGTACGAAGGAGTCCATGGCATCAATTGCTTGGATACGCAATCCCAATACTTCTTTCTTCCCATACTGCATTGGTAAGTCGAATGGTTAATCTGGTCAGATGGTGCGTCCTTGATATGTTATATGAGGACGTGTAGTTAGACTAGTTGTAGCCACACACATCACACTGGCTTTTACTATATATTTCATGCGATTACTTTTGGCATATCGAGATCTAAGCAATCTACAATAGGATGAAAAGACTGTCATCCTTCACATTGTTGGTGAACTCAGTTCATAGAAACAAGCAATTCAACCATTCCGTGGGTAAATCAAAAGCGCCACTGAAATATTTTTCACTACCCAATCATACACGCAAAAAGGGACGACACCCCATAGGGGCTGGTATGGGCGGCTGCCTCAGGTGGCTGGAAAGTGTGCACCTAGTTTGAGTCGTCCAGGCTGGCCCAGGCTAGTTTTGTTTGTCCCAACGCACGAGCAGGCAATGTAAAAAATGAAGAAAAATGTTTCAATTTGGATGGGCCAATACCATAAGTGCAAGGCAGGCCCTATAGCAGGCTCGCGGCCCAAACGAGCGCCTCCCATATTGATCGACAACAGGAAATATCCCAATTGATTCGCTCCAGCCTCCAGTCTGGTTCGCTCCTAACCTAGCCGCCGCTGGAAAGACCGACACAGCACTTCCTCGCGCCCTCGTTGGAGGGCAGTTGATAACCCACAAGTGTAGGGGATCGCATCAGCTTTCGAGGGTAGAGTATTCAACCCAAATTTATTGATTCGACACAAGGGGAGCCAAAGAATATTCTTGAGTATTAGCAGTTGAGTTGTCAATTCAACCACACCTGGATAACTTAGTATCTGCAGCAAGGTATTTAGTAGCAAAGTAGTATGATAGTAATGGTAACAGTGGTAAAGATAAAGATAGCAAAAGTAATATTTTTGGGTTTTGTAGTGATTGTAACAGTAGCAACGGAAAAGTAAATAAGTGAAGCACAAGATGTGAAAAGCTCGTAGGCAATGGATCAGTGATGGATAATTATGTCGGAGCTATAACATAGGGTGACACAAAACTAGCTCCAATTCATCAATGTAATGTAGGCATGTATTCCGAATATAGTCATACGTGCTTATGGAAAAGAACTTGCATGACATCTTTTGTCCTACCCTCCCGTGGCAGCGGGGTCCTAGTGGAAACTAAGGGATATTAAGGCCTCCTTTTAATAGAGAACCAGACCAAAGCATTAATACATGGTGAATACATGAACTCCTCAAACTACGGTCATCACCGAGAAGTATCCCGATTATTGTCACTTCGTGGTTGACGGATCATAACACATAATAGGTGACTATAGACTTGCAAGATAAGATCAAGAACACACATATATTCATGAAAACACAATAGGTTCAGATCTGAAATCATGGCACTCGGGCCCTAGTGACAAGCATTAAGCATAGCAAAGTCATAGCAACATCAATCTCAGAACATAGTGGATACTAGGGATCAACCCTAACTAAACTAACTTGATTACATGGTAAATCTCATCCAACCCATCACCGTCTAGCAAGCCTATGATGAAATTACTCACGCACGGCGGTGAGCATCATGAAATTGGTGATGGAGGATGGTTGATGATGACGACGGCGATGAATCCCCCTCTCCGGAGCCCTGAACGGACTCCAGATCAGCCCTCTCGAGAGAGATTAGGGCTTGGCGGCGGCTCCGTATCGTAAAACGCGATGAAACTTTCTCTCTGATTTTTTTCTCCGCGAGACGGAATATATGGAGTTGGAGTTGAGGTCGGCGGAGCTGCAGGGGGCCCACGAGACAGGGGGGCGCGCCCAGAGGGGGTGGGCGCGCCCCCACCCTCGTGAATAGGGTGTGGGCCCCTTGGTCTTGATTCTTTCGCCAGTATTTTTTATATTTTCTGAAACTTGTCTCCGAGGAGTTTTAGGTCATTCCGAGAACTTTTGTTTTCTACACATGAAACAATATCATGGTAATTCTGCTGAAAAGAGCGTCAGTCCGGGTTAGTTTCATTCAAATCATGCAAGTTAGAGTCCAAAACAAGAGCAAATGTGTTTGGAAAAGTAGATACGTTGGAGACGTATCAACTCCCCCAAGCTTAAACCTTTGCTTGTCCTCAAGCAATTCAGTTGATAAACTGAAAGTGATAAAGAAGAACTTTTACAAACTCTGTTTGCTCTTGTAGTTGTAAATATGCAAAGCCATCATCCAGGTTTCAACAATATTATAAACTAACCATACTCACAATAACACTTAGGTCTCACAATTACTCATATCAATGGCATAATCAGCTAGCGAGCGATAATAATAAAACTCGGATGACAACACTTTCTCAAAACAATCATAACATGATATAACACAATGGTATCTCGCTAGCCCTTTCTGAGACCGCAAAACATAAATGTAGAGCACCTTTAAAGATCAAGGACTGACTAAACATTGTAATTCATGGTAAAAGAGATCCAATCAAGTCATACCCAATATAAACCAATAATAATGAATGCAAATGACTGTGTGCTCTCCAGCAGGTGCTTTTTAATAAGAAGGTGATGACTCAACATAAAAATAAATAGATAGGCCCTTCGCAGAGGGAAGCAGGGATCTGTAGAGGTGCCAGAGCTCGATTTTAAAATAGAGATTGGATAACATTTTGAGCGGCATACTTTCGCTGTCAACGCAACAACTATGAGATGGTTGTATCTTCCATACTACATGCATTATAGGCAGTTCCCACGTAGAATGGTAAAAGTTTATACTCCCCCACCACCAACAAGCATCAATCCATGGCTTGCTCGAAACAACGAGTGCCTCCAACTAACAACAGCCCTGGGGGAGTTTTGTTTAATTATTTTGATTTGCTTTGATCTTTTTTGATCATGGGACTGGGCATCCTGGTTACCAGCCCTTTCTCGTGAATGAGGAGCGGAGTCCACTCCTCTTGAGAATAACCCACCTAGCATGGAAGATATATGCAGCCCTAGTTGAAACATGAGATGCTCCAGCATACAAAACATAATTTCATTTGAAAGTTTGGAGTTTGGCACATACAAATTTACTTGGAACGGCAGGTAGAGACCGCATATAGGTAGGTATGATGGACTCATATGGAATAACTTTGGGGTTTAAGGAGTTTGGATGCACAAGCAATATTCCCGCTTAGTATAGGTGAAGGCTAGCAAAAGACTGGGAAGCGACCAACTAAGAGAGCGACAACGGTCATAAACATGCATTAAAACTAATTCACACCGAATACAAACATGAGTAGAATATAATCCACCATGAACATAAATATCATGAAGGCTATGTTGATTTTGTTTCAACTACATGCGTGAACATGTGCCAAGTTCAGTCACTCAATTCATTCAAAGGAGGATACCATCCCATCATATCACATCATAATCATTCTAATAGCATGTTGGCACGCAAGGTAAACCATTATAACTCATAGCTAATCAAGCATGGCACAAGCAACTATAATCTCTAAATGTTATTGCAAATATGTTTACTTCATAATAAGCGGAATCAGGAACAATGAACTCATCATATTTACAAAAACAAGAGAGGTCGAGTTCATACCAGCTTCTCTCATCTCAATCAGTCCATCATATATCGTCATTATTGCCTTTCACTTGCACGACCGAACGATGTGTATAATAATAATAGTGCACGTGCATTGGACTAAGCTAGAATCTGCAAGCATTCAACTCAAGAGAGAAGACAAAGTAATATGGGCTCTAAGTTAAATAAACAATCATGCATAGGAGAGCCACTAAACATTTTCAATATGGTCTTCTCGACCCCCAAAGGAAAGAAAAGAAAAGAAAACTATTTACACGGGAAAGCTCCCAACAAGTAAAAGAAGAACGAGAAATCTTTTTGGGTTTTCATTTTAATTTCTAATGCAAGCATGGAAATTAAACTAACTAAATTTTTTTGGTTTTTCTTAAGGTTTATCAAACACACAAGAAGAAAGCTAGAAAAATAAATTTAAACTAGCATGATAATACAATGAAAGAGTATGAGCACCAGCGACTAGTGTGTGAACATGAATGTAAAGTCGGTGAGACATACGTACTCCCCCAAGCTTAGGCTTTTGGCCTAAGTTGGTCTAATGCCAAGAATAGCCTGGCTGATATCCGTAGTTATAGCTGGGGTCGTACTGAGATGCAGCAGCAAATGCCTCCTGAGCTGCGGCATGTTGGCGGGCTGCCTCCGCTCTCCCCTCGTGTTCAGCTGCTTCCCCCTGGTAACAACGTGTCTTCCTTTTGCCTAATAATCAAAAAGGAGAGGAGCAGGAAGAGTAACATGGACGACGTTGCGTCTATTATAGATTAGTCGATAATGGAGGTATTGTTCATTCCTCCTAAGAAAATGATGATTGACCATAGCATCATAATCTAAATAAATAGGAGGTATCATCATATCCCCCTCTCGTGGGGCTATACCAAGATAGTTAGCCACATGGGTTGCATAAATTCCTCCAAATAAATCTCCAACTCTACCATTATTCTGCAACCTATGTGCAACTATTGCCCCCAAGTTATAACCTTTATAACCTAACACAGCACTCTTGAGGACACAGAGATCAGGGACACACATATGACATGCTTCATCTTTACCATTAATGCATCTACCAATGAAGAGAGCGAAATAATGTATAGCAGGAAAATGAATGCTCCCTATGGTAGCTTGTGTTATGTCCCTGGATTCTCCCACAGTAATACTAGCAAGGAAATCTCTAAATTCAGCTTTGTGAGCATCATTAATATTACCCCACTGCGGGAGTTTGCAAGCAGTTGTAAAATCCTCTAAGTCCATGGTATAAGATGTATCATAAATATCAAATAGGACACTAGGAGAATTACGCGTACATTTATATTTAAACCTCCGCACAAAGGAATCAGTCAATTAATAGTACTGGGGACACTTATCTTGTAAGAATTCCTCCAGCTCAACATTACGCACATACGCGTCAAATTCCTCCTTAAAGCTTGCTTTGACCATAAAATCATCGGATGGCCACTCGCAAGCTCGTACATCCGCATCCCTCGGTAATTCAACATCTTGCTCACGCATAGCAATCATGGGCCCTTTCTTTACCGAGGAACCACCTTGATACATTCTCCTAGACATAGTTCTTTTTCTGAAAAATTTCTGAGGTTTTAGTAACTTCAAAATAAAAATGAATAAAACTTCACAAGAATGGTAGCAACTAGTCCTACAAGTTCCTAGAGCCTATATCATGCATTAGAATTACTTGGAACCTCATAAATTTAACATGCAAGCTCAAGAACAGGGTCACCAAGACAGCAAGGATTTGCAATGAATAAAGCACTAGAACAAAAACTAATTGGACCAATGGAGGAGTCACATACCAAGCAACAATCTCCCAAAGCAGTTTTGTGAATGGAGCTTTGAGCAAGGAGATCGAAAATCGCAGCAAAATGAGCTAGAACTCGTGCTTGAGCTGGATGGGGATTTTTTTGGGTAGAAGATGGAGTGTGTGGGTGCTGGCATAAGTGGAGGGGGTCCTGTCGGTGTCAAAACCGGCAGATCTCGGGTAGGGGGTCCCGATCTGCGCGTCTTAGGCTGATGGTAACAGGAAGCAAGGGACACAATGTTTACCCAGGTTCGGGCCCTCTCGATGGAGGTAAAACCCTACTTCCTACTTGATTAATATTGAAGATATGTGGAATACAAGAGTAGATCTACCACGAGATCATAGAGGCTAAACCCTAAGAGCTAGCCTATGATGGTATGATTGTAATTGTGATCGGCCTTCTAAGGACCATCCTCTCCGGTTTATATAGACATCGGAGAGTTAGGGTTTACATGAAGTCGGTTACAAGGAAGGAAATATAATATCCGGATCGCCAACCTTGTCTTCCATGCAAAGGAGAGTCCCATCTGAACACGAGCCGAAGTCTTGAGTCTTGTATCTTGACGCTTCTATAGTCCGGACGATGAATATAGTCCGGCTGTCCGGACACCCCCTTATCCAGGACTCCCTCAATAGCCCCTGAACCAGGCTTCAATGACGATGAGTCCGGCGCGCAGTCTTGTCTTTGGCATTGCAAGGCGGGTTCCTCCTCCGAATACTCCAAGGTTTCCATCACGACGAACAGTGTCCGGCATCTTCATCAATGTTATACTCCTCGGCTTCTGTGTATCAATAATGACCATTTCCATGTGTCGAACGAATGTGAGGAGTTGAGGCATTTTTGCTAGCCGCCTATTTGAAGAGACAGGGATTCCCAGATCCAAACCTCACTCTCCCTCCTCGAGCAAGCATCCAATAGAGCGCCTAGAAAAAACCATTCCAGCATGGCCGGTCGTCGCAACTCTTCTGCTCGCTCCCCTTGCCCCAAGCCGAGAGACTGGGGAGAGTGTTCAGTTTCTCATAACCGTTTGATAAAGTTACAAACCCAAGGGCTCCTCCCGCTGGCATTCATGGTCCCTGTGCGAGCCGGAGTGGCCACCTATAACAGCGGAGAACAAGCAGAGAGATCCCCCAATCCGTCTTCAGAGGAGCGAATATGCTTAATTCTGCATCTGTTAAGGGGCGTTGGGTTTCCTATTCATCCATTCCTTCGTGGGCTTCTGGAGTTCTATGGCCTCCAGCTGCACAATCTTACCCCATCCTCCATACTGCATATAGCAGGGTACGTCGCCTTTTGCGAGTTATTTCTAGGCTGTGAGGCTCATTTCGGATTGTGGAAGAAGTTGTTCTGCCTTGTCCCCCGCAACCAGGGAGAATCCCTATGTCAAGTGGGCGGGGCCGAAGTATGGCATATTGCTAAGACCGGATGCATGTCCGGTACTCCCAAGAAGGCTCCAGACAACTGGGCTTCAGAGTGGTTTTATATTGACGACCCTCCTCTTCCGGATCCAATCCGGACAACACTCCCCAAGTTCAGTAACTCTCCGTCGAGGGCGCGTCTAAGCTGGCGCCCCCGAGGCCCCCAAGAAGAGGATTCCGGGGAAGTACATTTCCTGATGAACAGGATAAAGTTACTAGCCAAATCCGGACTAACGATAGTCGAGGTGATGGCAGTATGTATAATGCGGGGAGTGCAACCGCTTCAATATCGGAGCAATCCCATGTGGCACTACAATGGGACAGACGATGCCACCCGCTGCGGCCGTAAGGGTCCGGACTCCCCCACCGCTCTGGCAAGGATACTGTCCGACCTATACAAAGGAGAAGAGGAAGAACTCCTCCATATCAAACCGCGAGATGGATTCTCCATGTACAATCCCCCAAACTGGGTAAGTCGTTATTTATTTTATTGCTTTACTCATTGTAGCGTTCTTTGCTAAAGTTCACCTGCGTCGATATTTCCAAACAGGAACTGAGGAGGGACGTGGAAGGAATCACCAGCCCTTCTCCGCAGCCAGAGGACCCCGAAAGGGCCCTGGATCCAGGACTCGCAGAATACCCAGATGCGGCCGTCGAGCTTGTCGACGGGATATTTTATCGGACGAGCCGTGATGGCACCCTAGTGGCTATTACCACCGATTATCCCGGACTGTTACCTTCGTCGCGTGTAAGCCAAGCCAAAAACTCGATCCTTCAAAGAGAATTCTTTCCTGATGTCACACCTTATCCCTGATATGTCGTGCTTTTGCAGAAGCGACGTTCGAAGCGCAGGGCCGAGCCCCTAGGGACCCGTCATCCACAACCGTCCGGCTTGGGTAGGCTCAAGAGGAAGGCGATTAGAACCGACACGCCTCTACAGAGGTAAGAAAACAACCTATCACATAATTTTGTTGTCGTTTGAAGTATAACAGCGCCCTTCGTACATTTTGGCAGGAAGAGGAGTATCCGGATTGTATCCGGAGATCCTGCCAACCACGCCTCCACCAGTCGGGCTCCAAGACCAACTTCGAGAGAGGAGGCGGACGTAGGGCCGACGCTGGATAGTCCTCCAACAGAGGACGCAGATATGCTCCCCGCCACCAATTCGGAGGTAGAGAGCGCCATGGATCATCGGTGTCGACGGGCCGTGCTTCGCAACAACATCTTCTCCGAAGAGGCGTTTAATGCCTTCAATTCGGGAGACACATACATCCGAGCTTCTCAAAGCGGACTCGCCCGGGCGACAGTCCAGGATACCAAAGATATACAGGTAAGAAAGCTTGATGAGCATATATATAGTAGTAGCCCCTGAGACTTGAAACAGTTGAAACAACAATTTTAAGTATCAATTCATGCGCAGGTTCTTGTTGATAAGAATGAGCAATTGGCTCGGGAGCTAGAGGAGTGCAAGACTCGACTGCGGGCCACAGTTGCCAAGCTAGAGGAATCCCAAAAGGCCTCATGTGGTAATATTTATCTTAATTATATGAAAATGCACCAGTTGGCAACCGGCTAGTATGACAAATTTAACAGAGAGTTCTGTAGACAACCCCGGAGTAAATCCGGAGGGTAGCGGGGAGGACGAGTCGCATCTCCAGAGGCAGCTAAAGGCCAGTGAGCCCATCCTGACGCAAGTGAAGCATTATAAGAATATGCTCCAAGATGCCAATGTTCGGCTGGATGTGGAATTGAAAGACGTCCGCGCACAGCTAGCGGACTCCGTGAAGGAGAAGAAAAGGCTTTGCTGCGGCATTTATCGTAAGTGCCTAAATGAACTATAGTATAGTTCGGTGAGGAAGCATATTGAAAAAGTTATGTTTGCAGGAATGCTGACAGATTGCCCTGAGGAGGAGATGCCCGCATCTGCAGGTGATTTACTGCAGGACCTCTCACAACTGCACGAGCGAGCTCGGCAGGTGATGCAGGGCATTGCGTGGTCATTGTGGCCATCAAGCTCCCTGCCAAAGGGCATGGGGGGGCTTGTGGACATGCTTCAGGGAGCACGGCAGTGCTTCCGTTTGTGGAAGATATCCGCCTGCCGGCAAGGTGCAAGAGAAGCATGGGCGATGGTGAAGACGCGCTACACCAAGCTGGACCCGAACCATATGGCCGAAGCTGGACCGGCCGGGCTAGATGGGCAAGAAATTCCCGTGAGTCTGGTATATGACCAGGTGCCATTAGCTGCAAAGTATTCTCAACAGGATTGTAAGTTAGATAGCCTGTTGGATGGTATAGAGGATGAATATAATCAGTCCCAATGACTGTGTAATTCGATGGACATAAGTAGCCCCTAGCCGGATTTAAAATCATTTGTCGTGGCGGACCTTTTCGCTTCAGCCCCCGGATCCTAAAGTCGGGGGTGTGTCCGAATACCCGCTCGGTTATATAAAACCGGAGTATGCGTGGAGACCAGGTGTAGGGGTCATAAGTGCTTGAACAGACAAGTACCCAACTAGTTATGTTATATTGCATGGTTAGCAAGAAACATCTTCCAGGGAGAATAGTTCCATTAAGGGTTCCTTTCCCTGGGTAAGCATGTGTCAAGGCACATGTCCGGACTGCAAACCAAAGTGCAGGATACGAAACTTCTGGTGATTAATGTTATAATAAATGAAGACATCTTTTGTTCACCGACCGAATATTCTCTTAAGGAAACTAGCTTTCGGCTTCACCCAGTCTGAGGTACACATCCGGCTCAACCGGCAGTAACAATCGCAGAGGAGCTCTCCTTATGCCCTAGCCGAATTAACAGGAATGTAGGGCATAAACACAGGAGCCAGGCAACCTAGCTTGGCCACGTCTTAAGTCATATCGATGCATATAATGGTGAAGAAAAGGCACACATGGAAAAAGAAATGCATGTGTGATGGGCAAGAAGCCCTTAAAGTAATTTATATTAAGCTTTCGTATAGGAAGCCCCCAGGTAAAGTTTACGCACATAGTGCGGCCGGAGTAATCCGGGAATCCGCACTGTATGAAATACTTGTGTGAAAAGAAGGAGATCGAGAAAGGAAAAAGGGAAGGAGCATAATTGAAAAAGGAGGGTTAGGGAGACGAACACTGAGTTCGGCGCTAGGCATAGAATCTCCGGAGTCTAGCCGCGTTCCAAGGGTTCGGCTCGAGTCTGTTATCGGATGCATTACATAAGCGGTACGCTCCTCTAGTGAGAACTTTGTCGATGATGAAGGGGCCTTCCCACTTGGGTTTGAGCTTGTCCTTCTTCTTCTCTGGTAAGCGTAGAACAAGTTCGCCAATATTATAAGTTTTGGCCCGCACTTCTCTGCTTTGGTATCGTCAAGCCTGTTGCTGATAGAATGCAGAATGGGCCTTAGCGACATCGCGCTCCTCCTCCAGGGCATCCAAATTATCCTGCCAATCTAACTCGGCTTCCTTCTCTTCGTACATGCATACGCGTGGCGAATCATGTATTATGTCGCATGGTAGTACTGCTTCTGCGCCGTACACCATAAAAAGGGTGTGTATCCGGTGGTGCGATTCGGCGTGGTCCGCAGCCCCCAGAGTACGAAGTCGAGCTCCTCGACCCACTGAGTATCCGACTCTGTCAAGGATCGCACTAGTCTGGGTTTGATGCCTCTCATAATAAGACCGTTTGCCCGTTCGACCTCGCCATTTGTTTGAGGATGGTAGACGGAAGCATAATCGAGCTTAATGCCCATTTTGCCGCACCAAGATTTCACCTCATCGGTCGTGAAATTCGAGCCATTATCGGTGATGATGCTGTGGGGGACACCGTATCGGTGTACGACCCCGGATATAAAGTCTATAACTAGTCCGGATTTGGCCGTTTTCACTAGTTTGGCTTCTATCCATTTGGTGAACTTGTCAACCATGACCAATAAGTATATTTTCTTATGGCTTCCCCCTTTAAGGGGTCCAACCATATCCTACCCCCAGACCACGAAGGGCAAGTTATGGGGATTGTTTGGAGAGCGGTAGGGGGCATATGGCTCTGATTGGCAAAGAGCTGGCAACTGACGCAGTGTTGGAGAAGGTCCTGTGCGTCTGCTCGGGCCTTCGGCCAATAGAAACCTATACGGAAGGCCTTGCTGACTAGTGCTTGAGCCGCATCGTGGTGCCCGCCCAGTCCGGTGTGGATTTCAGCCAAGAGCTGCCGCCCTTCCTCTTCGGAGATGCACCTTTGGAGCACTCTGGTAGTACTTTTCTTATAGAGTTCTCCTTCATGGACTTTGTAAGCTTTAGAGCGCTGGACAATGCAGCGTGCTTCATTTTGGTCTTCAGGGAGCTCCTGCCTATTTAGGTAGGCCAAGAAAGGCTCAGTCCACGAGGCGATGACAGCCATTATTTCGTGGGCTGACGATGTTATTTCGGTGGTAGAACCTCCGACTATGTCTGATAGTTCGGAATCTGAGGATGTATTCGGATCCGTGCTGGTATTGCCGGACTCCCCTTCCCATACCATGGATGGCTTGAACAGCCTTTCCAGGAATATGTTAGGTGGGACGGGGTCGCGTTTAGTGCCGATGCGTGCAAGGACATCTGCCGCTTGATTGTTTTCTTGATCCACATGGTGGAATTCGAGCCCCTCGAACCGAGCTGACATTTTAAGGACGGCATTGCGATAGGCCGCCATTTTCGGGTCCTCGGCAACAAAGCCTCCATTTCCCCGCGCACCTCTAGGCGTTGAATGCCCATAGAGACTGCCATCTGGAGACCGTGCAACAGAGCCTCGTATTCGGCTGCATTGTTGGAGTCTGTGTATAATATTTGGAGGACGTACTAGACCATGTCCCCGGTGGGAGAAGTCAGGACTACACTTGCTCCCAATCCGGCCAGCATTTTAGAGCCTTCAAAGTGCATGATCCAGTTAGAGTACGCGACGTACTCTTTAGGGAGTTCGGCTTCCTTCCATTCGGCGACGAAGTCGGCTAATACTTGCGACTTGATAGCCCACCGGGGCTTGTATGTTATGTCAAACGGAAGGAGTTCGATGGCCCATTTAGCAATCCGGCCTGTGGCATCGCGGTTATTTATTATATCGTTGAGTGGTACTTCGGAGGCCACCGTAATCGAACACTCTTGAAAGTAGTGTTGTAGCTTTCGGGATGCCATGAAGACTGCGTATGCAATTTTTTGATAGTGTGGGTATCGGGATTTGCATGGGGTGAGGACCGTGGATACATAATAAACTGGCTTCTGTAGCGGGAATTTGTATCCGTCAATTTCTCGTTCGACGACGAGTGTTGTGCTTACAACTTGATGTGTTGCCGCTATGTACAGCAGCATAGGTTCGCCGATAGTTGGCACTGTTAGGACTGGATTACTGGCCAATAAGGTCTTTATTTCATCTAGTCCGGCCGCGGCTGCATCCGTCCATACGAAGTGTTCGGTGCGCCGAAGGAGGCGATAAAGAGGCAATGCCTTTTCTCCTAACCTGGAGATAAAGCGGCTCAAAGCAGCCACGCATCCAGCTAATTTCTAGATGTGTTTGAGGTATGTTGGTATAGCCAACTGTGACAAAGCTCAGATTTTTTCTGGATTAGCTTCAATTCCTCTATTGGAAACGATGAAGCCCAGCAGTTTTCCAGAGGGGACGCCGAAAATGCATTTCTCCGGATTCAGCTTGATGTCGTATGTTTGTAAGTTGTCGAACATAAGCCTCAAGTCATCAATTAGGGTTTCGATGTGTCTTGTTTTAACGACTACGTCATCCACGTATGCCTCCACTGTTTTGCCGATTTGCTTTTCCAGGCATGTTTGAATCATGCATTGATAGGTTGCTCCGGCATTCTTAAGCCCGAAAGGCATAGTGTTGAAGCAGAAAGGGCCATATGGCGTTATGAAAGTTGTTGCAGCTTGGTCGGACTCTGCCATCTTTATTTGATGGTATCCAGAGTATGCCTCGAGGAAACATAGCGAGTCGTGTCCGGCTGTGGCATCGATGATTTGATTGATGCGAGGGAGGGGAAAGGGATCCTTGGGGCAAGCCTTGTTAAGGTCTTTGAAGTCGTCGCACAGGCGCCAGGATTTGTCCTTCTTCGGTACCATTACCAGGTTCGCCAACCAATCCGGATGTTTGATATCTCTGATGAATCCGGCCTCAAGTAACTTGGCTAGCTCCTCCCCCATGGCTTGTCATTTGGGCTCCGAAAATTGCCTTAGGGTCTGTTTAACAGGTTTGTATCCCTTTAGTATGTTAAGCGTGTGTTCGGCCAATCCACGTGGGATGCCCGACATGTCCGATGGGTGCCAGGCGAAGATATCCCAATTCTCGCGTAAGAAGTCGCGCAGTGCGGCGTCCATAGCGGGGTTCAACTGTGTCCCAATGGAAGCTGTCTTCATGGCGTCCGTTGGGTGGACTTGTGTAACACTCCAAAATTTGGACTTGGTTTTTATTTAAAATCCTTATTTGATTTAAAGGAGGTTGTTTGGATATATTTTTTGGTACTCTCCCTCTCGAACTTTCTTTCATGACAAATATTTTTTTAGGATCCTTCTCAACCTTGATCTTTAGTCTTAAGGGTTTTTCAAAATTGTGTTGGCTCAACACAAATAATATTGGAGGGTTTTGCAATTATTTCTATTAAAAAGAAATCCTATGGATTTTTGGTTTTTATTTCTTTTACCTTTCAAAGATTTCTCTTTTGCCTTGCCAGATGTTGAAATTTTCTTCCAAAACCCCTACCTCCACTTTGGGTCAAGTCAAATATCCAATCCCAGCAAGTTCAACCCATTTTTGATTTTTATTCCATTTATTTTATCCTCAAAACAATTTCTGTCATTTATTTTGGACCTAGGTTATTTACAAAGGAACCACCAGATCCCTTTTGAGTTTTGGTTCCAAACAAACTCCTCTGACTAGTCCTTAGTACCCTCAACCTAGATCCATCAAGATCCACTCTTCCACAATTAAAATTTTTCAAATTTTGCTTGCTGCAAGTTTGGACCAGATTTACCATTTTTGGTGAAATACATTATTTTTCTTCTCCAAAAATTCTGAGATAAATCAGGCAGCCCCCAGGTGCATTGAGAGGTCACCTCACCAAAGATCAACTCCAGAGAGCTTTTCCACATGCCAAAAAATTTTCATCAAACACCTGGCAAGATTCAGAAAAGTTCAGTTTCAGTGTTCAGATTCAGTCGGCGGTGTCGTTTTCGTCAGAACCGTCGACAATATCACCAGTAGCCACCTTGGATCGTTGCTCACTTCTCCTTCTTCTTATCCAGTGCGTTGCATGATCGTTTGGACTGGCGTAGGTGTCGGTGGCGATGTGGCACCCCATCACCGGCGTCTTCTGTTGTGGCAGAGCCACCCATGGTGGCCAACAGGGACCAGCACCACCTTTTGTCGCTGTCTAGGACCGCCCAAGCCACCCGAAGCCTCCGTGTGGCTGTCTGCTTGCCTGTGCATGCTGCGGCACCGTCGCCGTGGCCTGAGCAGCGCAGAGCACGCTCTCTGCCGCCGCCGAGCCCCGTGAGGCCGTTCCGTCGAGAGCGTGGAGTAGCGCCCAAGTTTTGCCAAGCTTAGCCCCGGGATGGAACCAGTGAGCCTATCCGCAGCTGCCCCGACCCCTAAACCTCCCGTTCAGCCACTGCCTCACCGTACTCACCGCCGGCGTAATCCCGATCGCGGCAACCACCTCGGGCCGGCTATAAAAGGGGGCCTCGAGCTCGATCTTGACCCGGCATCATCCCTCCACCTCACCAGAGCCATGCCTAGCTACTAGGGAGACCTCGGGGAGGCCTTCTTCCCCGACTTCGGCCGCCCCGATCCGCTTCGGGATCCGGCACGATCCACTCCGGTGAGGGCACCTCCGCCTCCCAAACCGCGTCAGCAACCCTTTAGTGCACCCGCACATCTAACCCAAGCTCCAATTTGAAGTTTGCAGCCCTCCTCGACGAGACCCATCACCACACGAGCCGCCGTTCGCCGGAGTAGAGGCCGCCGTCGACGTGGTGCTCACCGACGACCAACTCCACCACCCATAGGTGCGGAAAGACCCAGCGAACCCGTAGGTACCCTCCGTCCCCCCTACCCCGCCGTGGATCGCCGCCAGCGACCACCGCGGCCCTCGGGCGCCGGTGGCTGTGTTTTGAAATTCAAACCTGACGGGTGGGCCCCCTCGTCAGCCTTTTCTCTTTTTCGAACCGTCTTCTGAAAACGCCTTCGGGCAGAATATGTTTTCCTTTGGGGTTGGCGTGTTTTTAATTGAAACATTTTCTTATTTTTATAAAACTACCCCCTGGAAACTTTCTATTTCATTACAGATGAGTCCCTGGACAAAAACCTTAATAAATTTTAAACAAAAGGTGATTTTGAATTGATTCTTTTTCTATCATCTTTATTTTTCTGTCTAGTTTTTTCTCATATTTATTCGAAAAATATTTGGAACACTTTTTGTGCCCAAACGGTATTTACGTTAGTATGCGATTTCTTTATACCGTAGATACCGGAGGAGGTGACGGAACCGCGAACTTCGCCGAGCTAGACTCCGACTACTACGAACCAGGCAAGCATGTTTGAACCTTTGATATGATGAGTGTTTTGCATGTTTGCTTGAGTAGTTATTTCATGACATGTTTATATAAGCATCGGTAAGTGTTATATTGCATGCAAAGTAACTACAAGTGAGCTTCGAAACTCGATGTGTTATTTGATGGGAGATAAACTGATCATGTAGTGACATGAAAGGTGGTAAGATGGTATTGTTGAAGCATGCCAGTCTTATGCCAAACCGTTCGACTCCAATGTTAACATGGGTCAAGTCACGTTACCGTCCGTCCCTTTCTTGTGTTCTACCATATGTTTTCTGCAAAGAATATGGTTTAGTAGGTTGCAAACCTCTTTCCTCGTACACACCAAATAGAGGGGCCGTGATGAGGGTTCCATGGCCCTGGATTAAAGCCAGTCATCCGGTCAGGGGGCATGGGTGTTTCCGGTTGGGACCGAGAGGGGGGCACCCCTTAGAGTGCGCGATATAAATTTGATCCCATGCTACTCGAGGTTGTGGCCTCCCCGTCTCAAAGTTTTTCTTGAACGTTGCCTAGGGTGATTCCTGGCATCGGGATGTGGAATGGGTGTGTACTGGTTAGATGAGTTTCCTCTGAAATACCGTAAATGGAACTAGTCTGTTGTGACTACTGGAATCCGTTGGCTGTGGTTAAATAGTACAAACTCTGCAGAGTCAAAATCATTCGAGTAACCGTATCTATGGTCAAGGACTATGATCAACTTATCTAGGTCAGTCTGAGCGTCAGTTTCAGTGACAATCTCCAATGAACAAACATGAGTGGTAAACCCGGCTGAATGTTATTCCTGTGGATGGACTAACCTGTTTATTATTACTGAGTATTTTCTTGGAATGACTTAATTTCATGAACAACTTGAGTTCGGATGATGAAATATAAGCCCTTTATGAGATGTCGCTCAGATGTCCGACTGTGGCACTCCTGTTATTTACTTTCAATATAAGCCCTTTATGTGATGTCACTCAGACATCCGACTGTGGCACTCTTGTTATTTACTTTTGATATAAGCCCGTTATGTGATGTCGCCCAGACGTCTAACTGTGGCACCCTTGTTATTTACTTTCATTATAAGCCCTTTCTGAGATGTCGCGTAGACGTCCGACTGTGGCATGCACTGTCATTTACATTTCAATATAAGCCCTTTATGTGGTGTCGCTCAAACGCCCGACGGCGGCATGTTAATTTATTTTTACCTTTCGAGGCGTCACTTCAGACACCCGATCGGTTTTCAGTTATTTTATTGGGATTTTGGGAGGACTACCGCCTGACTTCCCTTATATTTAACCTGGCATGCAAATTTATTATTTTAGTGTGCATTTCTAATCTGCTCATGTGCATCATGTTTGCATTTGTTATATCTTATGTCCAAACTGTCTTGCAAGTACATTCAAAGTACTCACCTGGCTTGTTGATTTGGCCAGATATCGACGAAGGTGATCTTATGGATGAAGAGTACGATAGCGAGTCCGACGCCTAGAGGAGTCCCAGTCAGTCCCGTGCGATCCTGGAATTGGTCACTTGTATCATATACGCTTCCGCTACCCAAATAAAATCATCGAGCCACACTCCATCGCTCGATGAGTTGTAAGATTTAGGAGTCATATCACCCATTTCACTGTGACATATCCACCACCACTTTTATTACAAGTCAGTAGTATGCCACCACACCCTTGTGTCATATCCGCCCTTATAATATTGGCATGCTTGTAATAAATTGTTGAGCAGCCTCAGCTCAACCTTGTATAATAATTAGTACTTCTGGATTTCTGTATCAAGGATTTGTCTACTAGTAAGGAGATTTTTCCTATACTGGTCTATATAAGGGTAGGTTTCTCAATAAATGTTTTATTGAAAAACCGGTCGTGACAAACTTGGTACCAGAGCCAGGCTGACTGTAGGAAGCCACTAGGTGCGATCGCTAATCGGTTATTAGCGTAGTAAGTGCGATTTTTATTATTTTGCAAATGTAGTCATTTTCTGATAGTCGGCATAAATTTATGATCTGACTATTCAGAATTTTTGCCTACTTTTGTAGATGGCTGGCAACGACTGTGAGTCATAGGTGTTTGCCAATGTACCTGAGGGGTTTGTCAAGCTTCTCGTCTCCATCATCAAAGTCGCGATCGGGCCTTCAACTCGTCCGGAGTTCACACTCTACCAGCACAGGATCAGCGACAGTCTTTCCATGCACCAGGCCGCGGTGCAATTCAAGGGAGGACGTGATGAGTCACGCCGCTTCCGATTTGTGGGAGGGGCCATGCCTATGGAGAGGCATGCTATGCAGATGGCTGCCCGTGAGGTGATAGCTCGTCTCCGTGATGTTCTTCCTTCAATGAAGACTCGTCGCTACCGCTACCTCCCATGCCACGTGCCATACACATGTCACCATGCGTTCGCTTGCGCTAGGGGGGAGAGAGATGAGGCTATTGAGATGTTGGTTGAATATCTCAAGGCCCTTGAGGCAGCTTTTGATAACCTCGTGGACGATCTTGTGGCTGCTCGTATGGACTTTGTTCAGAGCTATTCCGCCAACAGGAGGGAGCTCCTCCATACAGCACCACCACCGACGTACGTCTCGTCTTCAGCATCCTATACACCTGCCATCTTCGCTACTGCTCACCGCCTGCCTACTCCTAAAGAATTTGACCAAGTCATCGCTCCTACTCCAGTCAGAGCTGCACCACCTACCGCACCCGCACCAGCTCCACAACTCAGTGCTTCACGCCTGGAGCCTATTAGTGAAGAGGGGGCTGAGTCTCCAGCACCACTGGGTCTTACCCTTGGTAGGCCGAGGGAAGTCCTTACCATCTCCGACTGAGTGCGCCTAGCAGCCGTGCGATGTACCAGCTTGTATGATATGTTTATATGTATATAGGTTGTAAGAAGTAGTTTGTGTGCGCATCATGTAGGAACTGGGAGAAGTGCACTAGCCTTAATAACATGTCAGGAATGTGTATGCACATCCTGAGTGATGTATTGTATAATTACTGCTTGTGTGTAAGATATGTACTAAGCGGTCCTTCTCCATGCGCAATCAAGTATTTCCTTGAAAATGTTGGAGTTCTTAAATTTCCGCCTTTGCAAAATGATTTATTTTGCCACTCAGTTTTTCTCATGAGTTTTACAAAAAAATTAGAGTGGAAAAATGCCTCGTCCTTGGACTCGTTCCATGCCAAGTCCGCCGGAAGAAAATTATGGTACCCAGACTAGCAACAATTTCACACAGGGGCAATCAAGTCAGCAAGGCAGTGAAGCAGCATATTCTCAAATATGTCGCCTTTATGAGAAAAGCTAGCAACATCATCAAGAAATGATGAACCATGTTATCAATATGGGAAATCACCATGGACCATATCAGCAGCAATCCAAATTGTCTAAACTACAAAAGACGCGTCCTCCAACGTTCTCTCACACTGATAGACCCCTTGAGGCCGATGATTGGCTCTGAGACATTGAGAGGAAATTAATTATTACACAATGTTCGGACCGCGAGAAGGTACTATATGCACCTCACTATCTCACTGGAGCAGTTGCATCATGGTGGGAAAATTTCCTACACATGCACCCCAATGAAAATGACATCACCTGGGAAGAATTTAAAGAAGGTTTTCATGGGGCGCACATTCCCAAAAGCATTATGAAGATCAAGAAAAGGGAGTTTGATGACCTCAAGCAGAGAAGCATGACAGTGACTGAGAACAACAGTCAGTTTACTCAATTATCTCGTTATGCCAACAAAGAGCATATGACTCAAAATAAAAAGATGGAAAAATTCCTAGACGGTCTGGCACCAGCACTTAAATGCCAGCTGGTCGTACACACCTTTCCAGATTTCAAGACACTTGTGGACAAAGCCATTACATTGGAAAATGAGCGCCGTAGCTTGGAAGATTTTCGCAAGCGCAAAAGAGACCAGACTACTCATGCTCGCAACAACCGGAACAAGACTAATTTTCAGAAGAATGGGGCAAACAAGTCCACAACCAATGTTCCACGCCCAAACAAAAAATTTCATGCAAGGGACAAGGATTTTACATACCGCCCAGGTGTTACTTGCTACGCTTGTGGAGAAGAAGGACACTATGCCAAACAGTGTCCAAAGCCAAGAAACTCGGCCCCCAAGCCGAACAACGGTGGCAATAATTCAACGCCCAAGCGAAACAACTTCAACCCCAATAATAATCACAGGAAGGGTCACCTGAACCATGTGATCAAGGAGGAAGCACAGAATGCCCCGGATATCGTACTCGGTACGTTCCCTGTCAACACAATACCTGCCATAGGTTTGTTTGATTCTGGAGCTTCTCACTCATTCATTTCAAAGAAATTTGCTTTGCAACATGATTTTTCAATGCTTCCCTTGGAAAAATCCATGATCATCAAGTTCCCCGGGATTAAGCAAATCACTCAAAGTTACTGCCAAGGTGTGGTTATTGAGTTTGAAGGATTAAAGTTCCAGGCAAACCTCATTGTATTGGAAAATAAGGGACTGGATGTTATCCTAGGAATGGACTGGTTAACCACCAACAAGGGATTTATCGACTACTTCAATCGGACTATAATTCTTACCATCATCACGGGAAGACGATAAAAATTGCAGCTCAAGAAAGACCGAGGTCACGGCAACCAAGGTTGAACAAGGTGGACGTTTCAGAGTTAATCAAAGTTCCAGTGGTATGTGAGTTCCCTGACGTATTTCCCGAAGAACTACCAGGCATGCCACCAGACCGGGAAATGGAATTCATCATTGAGCTAGCACCCGGAACCACCCCCATTTATAAGAAACCCTATAGAATGGCACCCTCTGAATTGGTAGAATTAAAGAAGCAAATAAAAGAATTACTGGACAAAGGATTTATTCGAGCTAGCTCCTCACCTTGGGGGTCACCAGTTTTATTTGCCAAGAAGAAGGATGGGACACTGAGATTATGTATCGACTATCGAGCACTCAACATGGTTACCATCAAAAATAAATATCCGATGCCTCGGATAAATGATTTATTTGACCAGCTCGCGCAAGCTAAGGTTTTCTCAAAAATTGATTTAAGGTCGGGGTATCATCAATTAAAAATACGGACAGAAGATATCCCCAAGATAGCATTCACCTCCAGATACGGACTGTATGACTTTATAGTAATGCCGTTTGGACTGACGAATGCCCCCGCATATTTTGTCCACCTCATGAACAAAGTGTTTATGAAATTTATGGACAAATTTGTTGTGGTGTTCATTGATGATATTCTGGTATACTCCAAGACACCAGAAGAGCATGTTGAATATCTCAGGATTGTACTGGGAGAATTAAGGAAACATCAACTATATGCCAAATTCAGCAAATGTGAATTTTGATTAAGACAGGTTGGTTTTCTAGGCCATGTATTGACCCAAGAAGGTGTTGCCGTAGACCTAGAAAAGGCCAAGGTCGTACTTGGTTGGAAACCACCCGCCAGCGTAACAGATGTACGAAGTTTCTTGGGAATGGCAGGATATTACCAAAGATTTATTGAAGGGTTCTCCAACATAGCAAAACCAATGACCCAGCTACTCAAGAAGGATAAGAAATTTGTATGGACTGAAGCTTGCGAGAAAAGCTTCCAAGAACTCAAAAGGAAATTAACAACAGCACCAGTATTGGTTGTGCCAGACATACACAAAAGTTTTGAAGTGTATTGTGACGCATGCCAGAAGGGCCTCGGGTGCGTATTCATGCAAGAAGGCAAAGTAGTCGCATATGCTTCTAGGCAACTACGAAAGCATGAAGAAAATTATCCTACTCATGACTTAGAATTGGCAGCAGTAATTCATGCACTCAAGGAATGGAGGCACTTTCTGCTTGGAAATCGTTGTGAAATATATACGGACCATAAAAGCCTCAAATATATTTTCACACAACCAGAGCTCAATTACGACAAAGGCGCTGGTTGGAATTAGTAAAAGATTATGATGTTGGCATTCACTACCATCCAGGAAAGGCGAATGTAGTGGCATATGCTCTTAGTCAGAACCCCAGCTCGGGCAACGACAGTCTACCAAACTTGAGACCTGAATTTCAGCAGGAGTTCGCTAAACTCAACTTGGTAATGGTCACTGAAGGCAATGTGTCGAATTTGGAAATACAGCCTACCCTAATAGAACAGATTAAGGATGCTCAGCATGGACACCCTAGCATCGAAGGCATAAAAAGAAAAGTGAGTTTGGGCAAGGCCTCGGAATTTGTCATAGACGATAAGGGAATATTATGGTACAGAGACAGACTTTGTGTACCAAATATAGAAGACCTCAAACAGAAAATTCTAGCCAAAGGCCACACCGCTCCATATTCAATCCATCCTGGAGGGACCAAAATGTACAAGGACATTCAGGAAAAAATTTGGTGGCACGGTATGAAAAGGGATATAGCCACATTCATTGCATGTTGTGATTCATGTCAGCGCATTAAAGCCGAGCACCAAAAACCAGCAGGACTATTACAGCCAAACAAGATACCTGAGTGGAAATGGGACAAAATTGGAATGGATTTTATTGTCGGACTACCTCGGTCACGATACGGAAATGATGCCATATGGGTCATCACAGATAGATTGACTAAGGTAGCACATTTCATCCCAGTAAAGACAACCCACACCACTCAAAAGCTTGCCAAGATTTATCTCTCCCGTATAGTTTGTCTGCATGGAATTCCAAAGATGATAATATCCGACCGAGGCACTCAGTTCGTCTCTAGATTTTGGGATCAGTTACAACAAGCTCTGGGAACTCAACTGGCATTCAGTACAACATACCACCCCCAGACTGATGGGCAAACTGAACGCGTGAACCAAATTCTAGAGGACATGCTGAGAGCATGTGTTCTCACCTATGGAACCAGTTGGGAGGAAAGCTTGCCATATGCCGAGTTTGCCTACAACAACAGTTACCAAGCCAGCCTACAAATGGCACCTTTTGAAGCCTTGTACGGGCGGAGATGTCGTACCCCATTAAATTGGTTAGAAACAGGAGACAGCTGTATCTTCGGCCCAGACATGCTCAAGGAAGCTGAGGAGAAAGTTAGGCTAATCAGGGACCAACTCAAGACAGCTCAAAGCCGACAGAAGAGTTATTACGATTGAAAACATCGGGGAGTAAGCTTTGAACCCGGTGAATATGTGTACCTACGAGTATCCCCTATGAGGGGCCTGCAACGGTTCAAAGTTAAAGGAAAGCTAGCACCAAGATTTATCGGACCCTTCTGTGTAGTGCGCGAAGAGGCACAGTAGCCTACCAGCTAGACCTACCCGAAGAACTGTCAGACGTCCACAACGTGTTCCACGTCTCACAGTTGAGGAAATGTATAAGCAACCCAGAGAAGCATGTATCTCATGAGGACATTGACATGCAACCAGACCTCACATACAGGGAACGTCCAATAAAAATATTGGAGGAGTCTGAAAGGAGGACCCGTCAGAAAACAATTAAGTTTTTCAAAGTTCAGTGGAGCAATCACACCGAGGATGAAGCAACGTGGGAAAGAGATGGTTTTCTTCACACAGAATATCCACACCTATTTGAGGATCAGCTGAAATCTCGGGGACGAGATTTTTCCTAAGGGGGTAGGTGTTGTAAGACTCCAAAATTTGGACTTGATTTTTATTTAAAATCCTTATTTGATTTAAAGGAGGTTGTTTGATTTTTTTTGGGACTCTCCCAATCAAACTTTCTTTCATGACAAATATTTTTTTAGGATCCTTCTCAACCATGATCTTTAGTCTTAAGGGTTTTTCAAAATTGTGTTGGCTCAACACAAATAATATTGGAGGGTTTTGCAATTATTTCTATTAAAAAGAAATCCTATGGATTTTTGGTTTTTATTTCTTTTACCTTTTAAAGATTTCTCTTTTGCCTTGCCACATGTTGAAATTTTCTTCCAAAACCCCTACCTCCACTTTGGGTCAAGTCAAATATCCAATCCCAGCAAGTTCAACCCATTTTTGATTTTTATTCCATTTATTTTATCCTCAAAACAATTTCTGTCATTTCTTTTGGACCTAGGTGATTTACAAAGGAACCACTAGATCCCTTTTGAGTTTTCGTTCCAAACAAACTCCTCTGACTAGTCCTTAGTACTCTCAACCTAGATCCATCAAGATCCACTCTTCCACAATTAAAAATTTTCAAATTTTGCTTGCTGCAAGTTTGGACCAGATTTACCATTTTTGGTGAAATACATTATTTTTCTTCTCCAAAAATTCTGAGATAAATCAGGCAGCCCCCAGGTGCATTGAGAGGTCACCTCACCAAAGATCAACTCCAAAGAGCTTTTCCACATGCCAAAAACATTTCATCAAACACCTGGCGTGCACTATTTTCTGGCAAGATTCAGAAAAGTTCAGTTTCAGTGTTCAGCTTCAGTCGGCGGTGTCGTTTTCGTCAGAACCGTCGACAATCTCACCAGTACCCACCTTGGATCATTGCACACTACTCCTTCTTCTTATCCAGTGTGCCGCATGATCGTTTGGACGGGCGCAGGTGTCGGTGGCGACGTGGCACCTCATCATCGGCGTCTTCTGCGGTGGCACAAGCACCTGCGGCGGCCAGCAGGGACTAGCACCACCTTTCGGCGCCGTCCAGCACCGCCCAAGCCACCCGAAGCATCCGCGTGGCTGTCTGCTTGCCTGTGCACGCTGCGGCACCATCACCGTGGCCTGAGCAGTGCAGAGCGCGCTCTCTGCCGCCGACGAGCCTCGTGAGGCCGTTCCGTCGAGAGCGTGGTGTAGCGCCCAAGTTTTGCCAAGCTTAGCTTCGGGATGGAACCAGTGAGCCTATCCGCAGCTGCCCCGACCCCTAAACCTCCCGTTCAGCCACTGCCTCGTCGTAATCACTGCCGGAGTAATCCCGATCGCGGCAACCGCCTCGGGCCGGCTATAAAAGGGGGCCTCGAGCTTGATCTCGACCCGGCATCATCCCTCCACCTCACCAGAGCCACGCCTAGCTACTAGGGAGACCTCGGGGAGGCCTTCTTCCCTGACTCCGGCTGCCCCGATCCGCTTCGGGCTCCGGCACGATCCACTCCGGTGAGGGCACCTCCGCCTCCCAAACCGCGTCAGCAACCCTCTAGTGCACCCGCACATCTAACCCAAGCTCCAATTTGAAGTTTGCAACCCTCCTCGACGAGACCCATCACCACCCGAACCGTCGTCCGCCGGAGTAGAGGCTGCCGTCGACGTGGTGCTCGCCGACGACCAACTCCACCACCCACAGGTGCGGAAGAACCCAGTGAACCCGTAGGTACCCTCCGTTACCCCTACCCCGCCGTGGATCGCCGCCGGTGACCACCGCGGCCCTCGGGCACCGGTGGCTCTGTTTTGAAATTCAAACCTGACGGGTGGACCCCCTCGTCAGCTTTTTCTCTTTTTCGAACCGTCTTCTGAAAACGCCTTCGGGCAGAATACGTTTTCCTTTGGGGTTGGCGTGTTTTTAATCGAAACGTTTTCTGTTTTTTTATAAACTACCCCCTGGAAACTTTCTGTTTCATTACAGATGAGTCCCTGGACCAAAACCTTAATAACTTTTAAACAAAAGGTGATTTTGAATTGATTCTTTTTCTGTCATCTTTATTTTTCTGTCTAGTTTTTTACAATATTTGTTTGAAAAATATTTGGAACACTTCTAGTGCCCACACGGTATTTACGTTAGTATGCGATTTCTTCATACCGTAGATACCGGAGGAGGTGACGGAACCGCGAACTTCGCCGAGCTAGAGTTCGACTACTCCGAATCAGGCAAGCATGTTTGAACCTTTGATATGATAAGTGTTTTGCATGTTTGCTTGAGTAGTTATTTCATGACATGTTTATATAAGCATCGGTAAGTGTTACATTGCATGCAAAGTAACTACAAGTGAGCTTCGAAACTCGATGTGTTATTTGATGGGAGATAACCTGATCATGTGGTGACATGAAAGATGGTAAGATGGTATTGTTGAAGCATGCTAGTCTTATGCCAAACCGTTCGACTCCAATGTTAACATGGGTCAAGCCACGTTACCGTCCGTCTCTTTCTTGTGTGCCACCACATGTTTTCTGCAAAGAATATGGTTTAGTAGGTTGCAGAGCTCTTTCCTCGTACACACCAAATAGAGGGGCCGTGATGAGGGTTCCATGGCCCTGGATTAAAGCCAATCATCCGGTCAGGGGGCATGGGTGTTTCCGGTTGGGACCGAGAGGGGGCACCCCTTAGAGTGCGCGATATAAATTTGATCCCATGCTACTCGAGGTTGTGGCCTCCCCGTCTCAAAGTTTTTCTTGAACGTTGCCTAGGGTGATTCCTGGCATTGGGATGTTGAATGGGTGTGTACTGGTTAGATGAGTTTCCTCTGAAATACCGTAAACGGAACTAGTCTATTGTGACTACTGGAATCCGTTGGCTGTGGTTAAATAGTACAAACTCTGTAGAGTCAAAATCATTCAAGTAACCGTATCTATGGTCAAGGACTATAATCAACTTATCTAGGTCAGTCTGAGCGTCAGTTTCAGTGACAATCTCCGATGAACAAACATGAGTGGTAAACCCGGCTGAATGTTATTCCTGTGGATGGACTAACCTGTTTATTATTACTGAGTATTTTCTTGGAATGACTTAATTTCATGACCAACTTGAGTTCGGATGATGAAATATAAGCCCTTTATGAGATGTCGCTCAGATGTCCGACTGTGGCACTCCTGTTATTTACTTTCAATATAAGCCCTTTATGTGATGTCGCTCAGACATCCGACTATGGCACTCTTGTTATTTACTTTTGATATAAGCCCTTTATGTGATGTCGCCCAGACGTCCGACTGTGGCACCCTTGTTATTTACTTTCATTATAAGCCCTTCCTGACATGTCGCGTAGACGTCCGACTGTGGCACGCACTGTCATTTACATTTCAATATAAGCCCTTTATGTGGTGTCGCTCAGACGCCCGACTACGACATGTTAATTTAATTTTACCTTTCGAGGCGTCGCTTCAGACACCCGATCGGTTTTCAGTTATTTTATTGGGATTTCGAGAGGACTACCGCCTGACTTCCCTTATATTTAACCTGTCGTGCAAATTTATTATTTGAGTGTGCATTTCTAATCTGCTCATGTGCATCATGTTTGCATTTGTTATATCTTATGTCCAAACTATCTTGTGAGTACATTCAAAGTACTCACCTGGCTTGTTGATTTGGCCAAATATCGGCGAAGGCGATCTTATGGATGAAGAGTACGATAGCGAGTCCGACGCTTAAAGGAGTCCCAGTCAGTCCCGTGCTATCCTGGAATTGGTCACTTGTATCATATACGCTTCCGCTACCCAAATAAAATCATCAAGCCACACTCCAGCGCTCGATGAGCTGTAAGATTTAGGAGTCTTGTCACCCACTTCACTGTGACATATCCACCACCACTTTTATTACAAGTCAGTAGTATGCCACCACACCCTTGTGTCATATCCGCCCTTATAATATTGGCGTGCTTGTAATAAATTGTTGAGCAGCCTCAGCTCAACCTTGTATAATAGTTAGTACTTCTGGATTTCTGTATCAAGGATTTGTCTACCAGTAAGGAGATTTTTCTTATACTGGTCTATATAAGGGTCAGTTTCTCAATAAATGTTTTATTGAAAAACCGGTCGTGACAACTTGGAATTTGACTATCTCATGTGCGGGTTTGAATGAGGTGGACTTGGGTCGCTTGTCGAGTATCACGTCGTCCCTGTCCACAGTGGCGCGTAGCGTGGTTAATTCTTCTGCCGCTAGGGTTTCGGATAATGCTTCCAAGGCCAGCGGTGCGGTTTTGTTTTTGGCGCGAAGTGCAACGTCCGGATCACTAGCTAGAGTGATGATTCCATTGGGTCCGTGCATTTTAAGCTTCATGTACCCGTAATGGGGTATGGCTTGAAAGCTCGCAAACACGTCCCGCCCTAGAAGGGCGTGGTATCCACTGTTGAAAGGAGCCACTTGGAATGTGATTTCTTCGGACCTGTAATTCTCTGGGGTGGCGAATACCACGTTGAGTGTGATTTTTCCCGCACACCAAGCCTCCCGACTAAGGATAATTCCCCTGAAGGTCGTGCCACTTTGTTCGATGCGGCTTTTTTCAATCTCCATCTTTTTGAGGGTTTCTTCATAGATTACGTTCAATCCGCTTCCGCCGTCCATGAGTACTTTAGTGAGCCGAAAGCCATCCACTATTGGGCTGAGGACCAGAGCGGCCGGTGCTCGGATAGACTGGACTTGGGGTTCGTCACTGGCATTGAAGGTTATAGTAGTGTCGTTCCATGGATTTACTTTTGCCACATGGCAAATTTCAACAGAGCTTCGATGCGCTCGCTTGCGCCTATTGTTTGAGGCGAAGGTCTCGAAGACTGCCAGCACCGTATTGTGTTCTTTGGCGGGATGTGGTTCTGCTTTATGGCTCTCGAGGATATCTTCGCCACTCTTAGCAACCTGCCGGAGTATCCAACATGCTCTAAGGCTATGGGTCGGCGTAGTGTCCGGCGTGCTGTGAAGCTTACATGGCCCGTTGAGCCATCCTTCCAATACGGTTCCACGCCCTGGGGCGGGCTTTGGTTTCTTGGGAATTGAGTTGGTCGACTTAGGAGAGTTCGGCCGTTTAGTTCGGACAAAGGTTCCGGTGAGGGCCGTACTATCCCAAAATTCTGTTTGGGTTTTCCAGGCACTTTCGATCGCACAGTACTTTTGTACTATGGTTGCCAAGTCTGTAAGGTGCTCTATGTCACGGCAACTTATAGCATTAAGGAGTCCTTTGTTCGTGCAGTTTCTGCAGAAATTAGAGACTACGTCCTCCTCGTGGCAGTCCTTGACCTTATTAAGAGCAAGGAGAAATCTGGCCCAGTAACGATGTACCGTCTCCTGGGGCTCCTGCTGGACACGGGAGAGACGGATTAAGTCCGAGCGGGCGTCATTGGCTGAAGACGGATTTTGATCCGATCTGACACCCGGGGGCACGGGAAGTACCGAGCCTGACAGTTCGGGATCTGGAGTATTACCTAATCCCTTTGGCCCAACACCCGATTCTAAGTCCGGGACCTGGGTCATGTAGTCCTTTGGGTGGGTGTTCGGCTCACTGAATTCGGTGATCCGAACATAATTCATCCTCAAAGTTGAGGGGCGACCCACGTGTGATTCCCCCACTACCGCTATCTCATGGGTGGCCAGCGGGGATCTAATGTCCCTCTGGTCGGGTTTAAGCCCGATCCGGTCATAGTCCGTAGCGACTCCCAAGGCGGTGATGCGATCCAAGAGCTCGTTAAGAGAGGAGAGCTCCATCGGATCCATCTGTTCGAAAAGCTCCGAACCAATGCAAAGGTTATGCGTGATGACCCGAGAGGCCATCATCGGTGCGACAGCCGATGGGGCGGTCATAATGAAGCCGCCAAGCCGGAGAGTCTGGCCTACAGCCAGCGCTCCCCCAGAAGTGATATCATCCTTGACAATGAGACGAGCCATCGAGCCCTTGCACCGGCGACACAGAGGAACTCTCAATGAAAGCACAAATGTCGGTGTCAAAACCAGCGGATCTCGGGTAGGGCGTCCCGATCTGCGCATCTTAGGCTGATGGTAACAGGAAGCAAGGGACACAATGTTTACCCAGGTTTGGGCCCTCTCGATGGAGGTAAAACCCTACTTCCTGCTTGATTAATATTGAAGATATGTGGAATACACGAGTAGATCTACCACGAGATCGTAGAGTCTAAACCCTAAGATCTAGCCTATGATGGTATGATTGTAATTGTGATCGGCCTTCTAAGGACCATCCTCTCCGGTTTATATAGACACCGGAGAGTTAGGGTTTACATGGAGTCGGTTACAAGGAAGGAAATATAATATCCGGATCGCCAAGCTTGTCTTCCACGCAAAGGAGAGTCCCATTCGGACACGAGCCGAAGTCTTGAGTCTTGTATCTTGACGCTTCTATAGTCCGAACGATGAATATAGTCCGGCTGTTCGGACACCCCCTTATCCAGGACTCTGTCAGGTCCACCAGGGGCCCACGAGACAGGGGGCGCGTCCAAGAGGTGTGGGCGCGCCCTCCACTCTCGTGGCCAGGTGGCAAACCCCCTGTTGTATTTTCAGTGCCTAAAATCCTCAAATAATTCATAAAAAATCATACTAAATTTGCAGGGCATTTGGAGCACTTTTATTTTCGGGATATTTTTCATTGCACGGATAATTCAGAAAACAGACAGATAATACTGTTTTTTCTTTATTTAACAAAAAGTAAAAAGAGAGTATAGAAGGTTGTGCCTTCTAGTTTCATCCATCTCATGATCATCAAAATGAATCCACTAACAAGGTTGATCAAGTCTTGTTAACAAACTCATTCCGAATAACATAGAACCGGAGAAATTTCAAAGTGACACTAGGTTACCTCAACAGGGATATGAAAATACCCAATAATAAGAATATCATACTTTTTCTTGACAGTAGGGAGAGGAAATTCAAAACCTCCAATAATGATTGATGGAATTTTCTCGATAGAATTTATGTTGTGAACTTGAGGTTGTTTCCTCGGAAAATGTACCGTATGCTCATTTCATTAACATGAAAGGTGACATTGCCTTTGTTGCAATCAATAACAGCACATGCAGTATTTAAAAAGGGTCTACCAAGGATAATCGACATGCTATCGTCCTCAAGAATATCAAGAATGACAAAGTCTGTTAAGATAGTAACATTCGCAACAACAACAGGCACGTCCTCACAAATGCCGACAGGTATAGCAGTTGATTTATCAGCCATTTGCAAGGATATCTCAGTGGGTGTCAACTTACTTAATTCAATTCTACGGTACAAGGAAAGAGGCATAACACTAACACCGGCTCCTAAATCACATAAAGCAGTTCTAACATAATTTCTTTTAATAAGGCAAGGTATTGTGGGTATTCCGGGACCACCAAGTTTCTTAGGTATTCCACCCTTAAAGGTATAGTTGGCAAGCATGGTGGAAATCTCAGCTTCATGAATTTTCCTCTTATTAGTGATGATATCTTTCATATATTTAGCATAAGGGTTTGTTTTAAGCATATCATTTAAGCGCATGCGTAAGAAAATAGGTCTAATCATTTCAGCAACACGCTCAAAGTCCTCATCATCCTTTGTCTTGGATGGTTTAGGAGTAAAGGGCATGGGTCTTTGAACCCATGGTTCTCTTTCTTTACCATGCTTCCTAGCAACAAAATCTCTCTTATCATAACGTTGGTTTCTTGATTGTGGGTTATCAAGACCAATAGCCGGTTCAATTTCTATTTCAATATTTTTGCTAGGTTGAGCATCTACATGAACATCATTATTAGCATTATCATCAGGTTCATGCTCATCTCCGGATTGTGTTTCAGCATCGGAGATAGAAGTATTATTAGGATTCTCATGTGTTTCTTCATTAGGTTCACTAGAAGTTTGCAAAGTCCTATCATTTTTCTTCTTCCTCTTTTTAAAAGAACTAGGAGCATCTAGATTATTATTCTGAGAATCTTGTTCAATTCTCTTAGGGTGGCCTTCAGGATACAAAGGTTCCTGAGTCATTCTACCAGTTCTAGTAGCCACTCTAACAGCAAAGTCATTTTTATTATTTAATTCATCAAGCAAATCATTTTGAGCTTTAAGTACTTGCTCAGCTTGAGTAGCAACCATAGACGCATATTTGCTAATGAGTTTAAGTTCACCTTTAACTCTAGCCATATTGTCACTCACGCGTCCTATCTCGAAAGCATTATTCTTTAACTCTCTACCAACATAAGCATTAAAACTTTCTTGCCTAGCCATAAAGTCATCAAATTCATCTAAGCAAGGGCTATGAAATTTAGTGGAGGGGATTTCAACTTTATCATATCTATAGAGAGAATTTACCTTTACTACCTATGTCGGGTTATCAAGACAATGTGGTTCTTCAACAGGCGGTATATCAAGGCCATGTATTTCTTCAATAGGTGGTAAATTCTTAACGTCTTCAGCTTTAATGCCTTTTTCTTTCATTGATTTCTTTGCCTCTTGCATATCTTCAGGACTGAGAAATAGAACACCTCTGTTCTTTGGAGTGGGTTTAGGAATAGGCTCAGGAGTTGGCTCAATTGGTTCAGGAATTGCCTCAGGAATTGGCTCCGGGAGAGTCCAATTATTTTCATTAGTCAACATATTATTCAATAGTAACTCAGCTTCGTCGACTGTTCTTTCCCTGAAAACACAACCAGCACAACTATCCAAGTAGTTCTTGGAAGCATCGGTTAGTCCATTATAAAAGATATCGAGTATTTCACTTTTCTTAAGTGGATGATCAGGCAAAGCATTAAGTAACCGGAGAAGCCTCCTCCAAGCTTGTGGGAGAGTCTCTTCTTTGATTTGCACAAAATTATATATTTCCCGCAAGGCAGCTTGTTTCTTATGAGTAGGGAAATATTTAGCAGAGAAGTAATAAATCATATCCTGGGGACTACGCACACAACCAAGATCAAGGGAATTATACCAATTCTTAGCATCACCCTTTAATGAGAACGGAAATATCTTAAGGATATAAAAGTAGCGAGATTTATCATCATGAGTAAATAGGGTAGCTATATCATTCAACTTGGTAAGATGTGCCACAATAGTTTCAGATTCAAGGTGTTTTCATCTTCGTTTCATTCACATGATATGTGTAAATCTTGTAGCGTCTTTTGTGTTTAGTTTTCACTTTTATTTTATGCACCATATTGGTATGAGATAGTCCATGGTTGATTTATGGAATGATCATTTCACTTCGCTTATATCTTTTGAGTATGACTTTGTAGAATGCTTCATGTGCTTCACTTATATCATTTGAAAAGTTTGGATTTCCTGTTTCTCTTCACATGGAAAATGTTGTTTGTAGAATGCTCTTTTGCTTCACTTATATTTATTAGAGCATGATCTTTTATATAAATAATTAAACTCTCATGATTCACTTATATCTATTTAGAGAGTCAACGGGAATTGGTCATTTGCATGGTTAGTCATAAAATCCTACATAAAACTTATGAATCATTGAATATGATATGTTCGATTCCTTGCAATAGTTTTGCGATATAGAGATGGTAATATGTGGGAGGTACTAGTAAATGGTTGTGGTTAGAAGGAATATTGGTGTTAAGGTTTGTCACTACTGGAATCAGCTTCTTTGTCGTCCGCCATGGAGGACGGCAAAGGCACTAATCCCGGACGACAAAGTTGTTTGCCGTCAGCCAGCGGACGGCAAACCGTCCAGCTGAACACGTGCCAGCAAAGGCCTTCTTTGTCGTCCGCTTAATAGAAATGGACGGCAAAGGATTGTGCCATCAGCCAACCGAGGCCAGCAGACAGAAACGACGACGGACGTCAGCGGTGTGAGGTGAGAGCCGTTAGGGGGTTAACAACGTTCTTTGTCGTCCGCCAGCCGACGGCAAAGAGGCAAAGCTCTTTGTCGTCCGCTGACAGACGACAAAGATGTTAGCTAGGGCAGCACTGGGATGCTGCCATGTGGCCAGCTATGCCGTCAGCTAGCAGACGGCATAGATGGCCCTGTTTGCCAGGCCTATTTGGTAACTTTGTCGTCCGCTTGCAGACGGCAAAATGACCAAATAGGCCGCCAGTCTTGCCAGTTTGCACAGGTGACTGCCACATGTCCTCTTTGTCGTCTGCTAGCGGACGGCAAAGCTCTTTGTTGTCCACTAGCAGACGGCAAAGAGGTTATACATCCCCTGTTTTTATTTTAATCCAATTAATTAGACATGGTTTCAAACACAGATATACATGCATACATATCCAACAGCATGTTCAACAACATATTTGATCAAATCCAACAACATAGTTCAACAAAGTCCAACATATCCATATATACATAACCACAAACAAGTTTCCAACAACATATCCATATAGACATACATATCCAAACAAGTTTTCATAAACAACAACGAAACACCAGAAGAATAGTACACTCTATGAATCCAAGCCTTCCTCATGTAAAGCAAATCTGCAAATTGGGAAAGATGAAAGTTAGAAGAAGAAGTAGAAGAAGAAGAAGACTAGTTAGAACAAGAAGAAGAAGAAGAAGAAGAAGAAGATTTTTTTCTCTCTTTCTTTTTCTCCTCTCCTCTTCTTAGAGCTAAGCTAGGTAAAAATGCTAAGTGTAGGTCATTTTAGAGCTAAGCTAGGTAAATAGGTCATTTTGGAGCTTAGTAAGGTTATTATGTCATTTTCGAGGAAAATAAGCTAAGTCTATATCATTTTGGACGTAACAAAGATTATCATGCCATTTTTGACCTAAGTATGCTAAGTATGTCATAAATGAACTGAATAAGCTAAGTTAGCTCATTTTTTATATAACTTATAGGTAATTATGCCATTTAGAAGGAAAATAAGCTAAGTATCCATTTGTAAAGCAAAACATTAGAGAAAACTTACCCTCATCACAACAAATATGATGAAGATCGCAACTAAGGTAACAATTGATCCAACGACATAATGATACCAAGCCTCATTATCAATGGCATATTTTCTAATCTTCTTAAGCTTCAGGCGCATTGCATCCATCTTCAAGCGCATTGCATTCATCTTCATCTTGTGATCATCGATGACATCGGCAACAGACAACTCCAATGTCATCTTCTCTTCTTCAATTCTTTTAATTTTTTCTTTCAAATACTCATTTTCTTTTCCAACTAAATTTAACTTCTCGACAAGAGGGTCGGTTTCAAATTCCGGTTCACATACCTCCTATATTAAAATATCTCTATGTCAACTTGATGGCCATAATTGTCATAAATGCGAAATGCAACAAATAGTTATGAAAGATAATTTACCACATCCGAATCATAAAGCGGGCGAGGGCCGACGGGGACGGAAATCAAGACCATGGCACTATGTATAAGAAACAATCATACAAGGTAAGAAAATTATACATACCAACTATATAAATCATACAAAGTACAACATGGAAATTTGAATACCTAAGAATCACTATCGGTAATGACATGCTCATCATCATCATTAATAAATGCATCATCATCATCACTATCGGTAATGACGTGCTAATCATCATCATTAATAAATGCATCATCATGTGGAAGGCCACCTTTACGTAATCGTTCAAGCATTGATAGGTCATCTGCAGCAGTAACTTCTTCTTCTTCTGGCTCTTCTTGTTCCGGCTCAGGGTCGGATTCACTATCGTTGTCTACTTCAATGCTCTGGGGTGGAGTAGAGCATTTCTTGAAACGTTTTTTGGCAATATGTGTTTCTTGGAAGAATTCTCCTTCGTCATATGTGTCTTGGTTAATGTGGCATTCATAATCCTTTTCATTGGGGGGAGGTGGTCTAACACGTGGCGGCACTTCATAAACGACATCCCAACCACTGAGATTTGGATCACTTTGACAGGCCCACGGTAGATAGAAAACTTGGGTTTCCTGTTGAGCCGTAATATAAACATCGGGAACATCCAAATGGGTGCTTTGTTTGATTTCGACTAGGCGTATATGTTCATGAGTCCTTCTAGTCTCCCTGGGCTGGAACCAATAACATCTGAAGAGTACGACGCTTGGTGGGTTATCACCATAGAATTGAAGTTCATAAATTGATTCAACTCTTCCATAATACTCGACACCTCCTTCGCCGATAGCAGAGACACAACAATTTGTAGACTTTCGGTCGACCATAGATAGCTCTTTGCCATAAGTACGAAAGCGATACCCGTTGATGTCGTAATTGTCAAATGAACGGACCTTATAGTCAAAACCATTAGCTACTTGTCTCAATTCGGCATCCATAATCTCTAAATTAGCCTACAAGTTTAATAAGAAAGGATATGTTGCATTAGTCGCAAATTAGCCAAAGAAATGAAAGGGTCTAATGGAAATTACCGTTTTTTGAACCAAGAGATGAAACCAGGATATTTGCCTCCTTGCTTTGCCAGAAGCTCATACTCTTTGACGGAATCCTTTTGGATCACCGCTCCATATGAGAATATGGCTATGTATCGACTGCATCAAATATCTAGGAATAAGAGCAGTTCAAAGAAATTAGTAGTTGCGAAACAATGTAACGAGATCTTACTCGATGTACGGCCGCACTTCTGTTAGGTTGTTAAAGAGATACAGCGAAATGGTCTGCCATTCTTCAACATACAACGATACTGGTTTCCAAGCACTCGATGGTGCGAGATTCTATTTGAATAGGCTGAGGTTGGATTGACGCTTTGTAGGCTCGTCAGCATTGTACCAAGGCTTCAGATTATGCAAATGATGATTTTTGGCTTCGTAGTGTGCTGTCACGAAGTTTGATGCCCCTCAGTGATGAATGCCTCGGCCATCGATGCTTCTATTCTACGTTTATTTTTACATTTTTCTCAAAGCGTCTTCTGTACCCTCTCAGTTGAGTAGCACCAACGATTTTGCATGCCCCCTCCCCAATCATGCCTCGGTCGGGAGATGCAAAATCAAGTGTTGCATTGGATTAAAGAAGCTTGGCGGAAAGATCATCTCTAACTTGCAGATCAACAACGGCGCCAGCTGTTCCATTTCTTCTAGGAGGCCAGGCGATAGTTCTTTCGCACAAAGAACACGGAAGAAATAGCTCAGCTCTGCCAGTACTATCCATTCATCCTCAGGGATGAAGCCACGCAACATCACCGACATTATCCGCTCTATCCATATGTGCCAATCATGACTTTTTAGACCAAATATTTTCAATTTATCAAGACTCGCTCCCCTCTTTAGATTTGTTGCATACCCATCGGGGAACATCAACTGCATTTTCACCCACAAAATAATTTCCTTCATAGCTGGCCTTCCAAGATTGAACCATGCCTTTGGCTTCTTCCAGTCCCGCCTTCCTTTTAGTTCTTGCATGTTTTGTAACGGTCTATCATAGAGCTCCTCTAGATCGTCTCTAGCCTTAGTATTATCCTTTGATTTCCCCTCTATACCGAACAATGTACCAAAAATGGCTTCGGCGATATTCTTTTCAATGTGCATCATGTCGATGTTGTGTGGGCAAAGGAGGTCTTTGAAATAAGGCAGATCCCATAAGCATGTCTTGTGAGTCCATGCGTGTTCCTTATTATACCCCTTGAAATACCTTGGACGCTCTGGATCTGGCTCGAGAGTGTTTATCTGATCTAGGGTCTGTTGGCCTGTCAACGCAGGTGGTGCAGAGTGTTTGACAACTCTACCTTTCATGAAGTTCTTCTTGTCTTTCCTGAACTTATGGCGAGGATCTAGAAACTGTCTATGCAAGTCGAAGCAACTATACTTGCACCCCACCGTCAGCCAACGAAACTCAAGAGCTCCCTTGCATGTGGGGCACGGGAACCTTCCATGCACACACCAGCCAACGAATAGCGCATACACCGGCAAGTCATGCGTCGAGTACATGTACCAGGCACGCATTATGAAGTTCTCTTTGCTAAAGGCGTCGTATGTCTTGAACCCATTATCCCAAGATTCTTGCAATTCGTCCTGAAGCAGCTGCATGTACACATTCATATTCTTCGCCGGATAGTTGGGCCCTGGAATTATCAACGTCAGGAAAATGTTCTTTCTTTGCATAATCTGCCCGGGGGGAGATTGAGTGGAATGACAAACACGGGCCAACAGTTGTATGGGGCTGACATCTGACCAAACACACTGAACCCATCTGTGCTGACACTGACTCGAGGATGCCTTGGATCTGCCGTTTTTTTCCTTATGTAATGCATCGAAGCTCTTCCACGCTTCACCATCCGATGTGTGCACCATCATCACATTCCCATCTGCATCTAGTTCGATTCTTTTGCCTGTTTTGTGCCATGTCATCTGTCTGGCTGTCTCTTCGACCATGAAAAGGCGTTCAAGTCTTGGTACGATTGGCATACACCGAAGAACATTAACGGGTATTTTGGTCTGCGTCTTCTCACCCATACCGTTGTCTACCACAACATACCTGGAAGAATTGCAAATGGGACAATAGTTCAAGTCCTCATACTGAAGCCTAAATAAGACACATCCTTTCTCACAGGCATGTATCTTCTCATAGGGCATCTTAAGAGCACGGAGGATTTTGTCTGACTGGTACAGGTTTGGAGGTAGCACATGGCCTTTGGGTAGAAATTGTCTGAAAACTGTCATCATCGCGTCATAGCATTCTTTGCCCAAGTTGAATTGAGCCTTCAAAGCCATTATTTGTGAGATGGCATCCAGCTGACAAAGCTTAGTGTGCTCATGGAGAGGACGTTTTGAGGACTCCAACATTTCAGTGAAGGCCTTTGCAGATTCCTCCATCTCCTCGTCCGAGTCCCGAGCATACGTGTTGCACCACGTCTACGGCCCCGGTACCATGCTCGTCGGTGCAACGACGAACCACCTCGGCTCTGGCACGTTGGGCAGACTCACCATGTAATGTCCAGACCGTGTAACCAGGCGTAAAACCAAACTTCTGCAGGTGTTTACTCATTTCAAGCTCGTCCCTCTGATTATAGTTGTCGCACCGGACACAGGGGCACCAGCTAAATTTCTGGCCATTGGCAAATGCGGCTCTAACAAACCCCTTAGTTTTTGTTAACCATTCCTCGGTCCGAACATACTGACTAGTGTAACCGGTGTACATCCACGCACGATCACTCATATTGACTTCCTATTGGACACACAAGAAATATATACATAATTAGGCAAACCTTATCCATCAGTTAATGGAGTTTGTTAGTTTTATTACGTCCATGCAACCTACACGCTAATAGGTAAGGATAGGTCCTAATCCCACCCGAGTATGTGTAGATCGGGTTCGTTTTCCCATGCTCTACTCCGGATCTGACGCAAAATTTCGGCAGCACCTTCCCGTTATTCTTCTGATACACGTCTCGGCAATAAGCAGAGAGGATGTGTACCCGGAGAACAACAGGGAGGCACTAACGAAATTCTGCATCGGAACCGGAGCTGGGCATATGGGAAAACGAACCCAATCTACACATACTCGGGCTGTCCATGGATAACGTTGGACAATTCAAAAGAATCACGATTATAAATATGCAAATGCATGCATATTTATAGATGTAACCCTTTCGAACGGGAGACGCGTAGTGGTTACGCATACTGATGATTGACACCTATAGCTAGCAAGTTTCATCGGCACGAAGACCAAAACAGAGCAAATGAAGGGGGGAGGAGGAGATGTCATTTGTGCTCACTAATGAATGCAGGGGCGGAGCTCGTCGAACACTAGACCCTCGCAACGACGAAATAACTGCATATTTAAATCGAAAGATGAGTAACATAGCAAGTATTCGACACCGACGGCCACATGTACCTCGCACTGACGATATTTGCTATTTACGGTACCATCCACACCGAGGAACCCTCTAACCCGCTCGTCCCCGGGTAAACTAAATAGCAACTACCTTGGTGCAAGGTACATGAGGCGGTCGGCGTTGAACACTAGATCCACATCCCACAAGTGAAGTCGACGCCATGCATCCCGCAACAATAGTTCTGGTGGCCGATGACAGTCGAACACCTTGGCGAATTTGTCTGGCAGCCTCTGCGGTGAGGATTAACACCATGTTTTGAAATTTTCAAACAACCAAACCGACTTGAGTTAGTTTGGCTGTTTCAAGTTTCAACACTTAGCTTTCAATCGTCATCTCTGAGGCTGCCAGACAAATTTGCAATGGTGTTCGACCGCCATCGACGCCGAGAACTGTTGCTGCTAGACGCAGGACCCCTGTGTCACTTGTGGGACGTGGATGTAGTATTCGACACCTGCGGCCACATGTACCTCGCACTGATGATACTTACTATTTATGGTACCATCGACACCGAGGAACCCCCTAATTAACCCCATAATTCGCAATGGTTCTGGTGGCCGATGACGGTCGAAGACCATCGCGAATTTGTGTGGCAGCCTCTGCGATGAGGATTAAAGCCAAGTTTTGAAATTTCAAAGAACCAAACCGACTTGAGTCAGTTTGGGTGTTTCAAGTTTCAACACTTGCCTTTTAATCGTCATCGCAGAGGCTGCCAGACAAATTCGCGATGCTGTTCGACCGCCATTGACACCGAGAATAGTTGCTTTGGGACGCCGGACGTCGGCGTCACTTGTGGGACGTGGATGTAGTGTTCGGCACCGACGGCCATATGTATCTCGCACCGACGATACTTGCTATTTAGGGTCTTCTTCTTCTTCTTCTTCTTCTTCTTCTTCTCCCTCCTCCTCTTCCTCCCTCCTCCTCCTCCTTCTACTCCTCTTCTTCTTCTAAATTAAAACTAAAACTAATCTAAAATAAACTAAAACTAAACTGAAAATAAAACTAAAACTAAAACTAAAACTAAAACTAAAATAGAAACTTAAACTAAAAGAAACTAAAAAAACTAAACTAAAAAAGGGGGGAAGAACAAACCTGCAGGGGATCACCGGTGGAGGGCGAGGTTGGCTGGTGGGGCGGGGCGGCGC